>NW_009914940.1:0-19115 GCF_000696875.1 Nestor notabilis | reverse complement strand
TCCTGCTGATTTGTGTCCAAGCTCCCATGCCTGACTATTTAGTAACCAAGACATGACTGGGATAGAAACCAAATACCCCAGTTTGAGAGGATGCCTGTAGTTGGAAAAAGGAGCAGTGCTTTTTGTGACTCTTGCCTCTCAAAGTGACCACAAAATCTTCTGTCATCAAATTTACAAACTCACAGAAAAGCTTTTGTAAAATACAGGAAGTCATTACACTGGGTAACACGAAAATCATGTATCCCACCCCCTCTCGTCGCAAAGGAAAACTCCCAAATCCTGTGTTGTGCCAGGAATATTTCTTATTCCAGAAATCTTCCTCAAAGAGAAACTCAACAAAAGATGAGATCAAGTGTGAGGTTCATGGGTCGTTATGAAAAACACCTTCTTCCTGCATTAACCAAAAAAACAGAAGAGAGCCCTTAATGAAATACAACTTTGGTTCCACATTTTGTCTTTCTCCTCATTCCCACCTAATTCTGCAGGCTGGGCCCATGTGAAAGATCACTTTCCAGATCCCAAGACTCAGCTCAGTGAGCCTGACAGCCTAGTTCTAGTTTGTCCTCCCATTACAAGTACATCAAACCTCTAACTCCCTCCAGGGGTGCACCCAGCAAGACCTCAAACACCTCCAGAGCCCCAGCCACCCACCCGCAGTCCATCGTCCGCGTCTTTCACGTAGCCTTTTTCATACAGCTCCTGAGGAACATTCAGGATGCGCTTCTGAAGATCGTTCTCCTGCCAGTCCACTCGAAGACCTGAAATAAAAGCAGCATCTTCTCAGCTTGTGAGAACTCACCCAGCAGACATTAGTGAAAGAAACAGCAGTCAAAGAGAGTCACAGCAGAAACAAACCATTTCCACATGAACTGGTCTGGAAGCGTTTTATGAAAGCGAGAATGCAGACTGTAAAGAGACATTTCTGCTTTCTGGGGAGCAGATCCAACAAATTATATGCTCCTTCATTTCCCCTGCACAATTCTGTTGTGATTTGCAGTCTTTTCAAACTGCATCGTGCTTCCATACAAGCAGAGTATTGGCCCTGTGCTCCAAAACTACACATTCCATGCTAGAAGACTGCAGAAATCCCAGATATTACAGCTGTGCTGTTAGACCTACAGCCTGTTACACAGCGTGTAAATTCTGCCTGGCACACCCATATATATCATAGTGTCTAAGCCTCAGATAACACAGATTTGAAATTCCAAACAGATGGAACATTTCTTGGAACGTCTTTTTGCACAGAGACACTTCTTAAGGATTAGATGTGGTGAAGAAAAAATTACTCAAATGATCTTGATAAACACATGGCATTTCCTTCTTACCACTGCCACTCCAAGGAAGGGTTGGAATTCCAGCAGTCTGAGCCACGATCGAAGAAGCAATTTTATCTCCTAAGGCCCACATTGCTTGGCTTGGAGGACCTGCGAAGAGCAAAACCAACACATGAGAAACACAAGAGACAGCAGACATCAGGCAAACAACCAGAAGTTTAATCTAGGTTTGCATGCCTATCTTTATCTTTAAAGATTGCACGTGTCCAAAACCTTACCCAACATGCAGATTCATGTGGTTCAGGGGATGAGGCTTACTGCACCAAACTTCTCCAGCACTTGGTTAACTACATCACAAACTCTTTCTATAAATCCTAACTACAAACACCCTCTTCAAAATGACAACAGGGACACTCAGCTTGGGAAACAACCTGCTTTAACAGGAATCTTTTCTGATTTTGTATCCACAATATTCAAAGGTATGTTGAAGAACTTGCCAGTTCTCCCATACAAGAACTAATTCCCAGCGTATGTCCAAACTTTATCTGTTTTCATTAGCCCCAACCACTGGTAACAGACTACACCATCAGACAGCACAGTGTGTTGCTCTGACTACTGTAAAGAACGTATCATCCACCTTGCACTTGTAAACCATACCTCATGGCTCTCTTTTAGACTCAGGATTTTCTCCCACTAAACCTTTCCATCTTAAAATAAGGACCAGACATTAGGTCAGAAGTGTATATCCTTACCCATGAAAGCAATCCCATTTTTGTGGAGAAGCTCTGGTAGTTTAGGGTTCTCAGATGCATGGCCCCAGCCAGCCCACACAGCCTGCAGAAGAAAACAGCATAATTCACTCTTTGTTTTAGGATAACAAGTGGAAATAGGAAGCATGCAGATACTTAAAGTCTTTCTTTTCCCCACTGGAAACAGCCTCATAACATTCATAAGCCAGACCAGCTCCCTGAACTACACAGTATGTTTAGTTAAAAGGGCCAATGCCTTGCATCTTGTAGACAAGCCAAAGAAGGCCACTGCAGGAAGCTGTTGAAGAGCAACTAAGTGCAGGGAAGCAAAAGGCTGAAGGGAACCTTCCACCTCCTGCAGATATTCATGCTGGGAAATCCACTGCATTGTAATAAGCATTGTGCCTTTTGGTCTGTGATTTCAATTTCTTTGACCCTTCTCCGCTTAGTGTTGTGAGAACTCCCTTTGACACTTCTCACCTGCACAGGGATCCGCTTCGCAATATCAAGAATGAGTTCCACATTTGCATAGTTGTTATTATTTGGTCCTCCTGGAACTGGGACGTAGTGATCTGCCATCTTAATATACTCTGCAAACACAAAGAAGGGCTCTTTTAGCTTACAAATCTAAACAGGACTTGGTCAAAAATTCCCTAAATCCACAGCACTGGAAGTACTTCATCTCCTCCCAGAAGAATCAGTTACTTGACAGAACTGTACGTGAGGCTCTGACAAACACTGAACTTCTTGTGTGCACAGAGGTCTGTGTGAGGAGAGGGTTCTGACCTTCACTGGTCTTCACAACTCACCTGCATTTGCTTTCAGATCCTCAGGAGTCACCATGACAACAAATCTGATGGCCCGCTCATTTCGAAACATCTCATAGGACCAGCGGCGGATGGACCTCATGCACTTCACCGCTGCAATGCCATTATTTGCTATCAGCACCTGAGCATGTTAGAAGCAGGGATGAAATAAGAGTCTAAACAGCACCAAATGATAAAGAAAACAGTTCTCTACAGACTCTCTGTCCAGTTCCGGGGCTGGGTAGTTTCGTTGGGCAGCATTAAATTCAGCAAGAACATTTAATGGCCCATCAGTCAATTCAGAAATGGGTTCTTGCTTGACCATAAAGACTTTAATGTATTATGTTTTGTTTGGATTAAAGAGCAGAAGGACACATGAGAATAGGCCTAACAAGCACCTAAAACTCATCCATTCAATGATTCTGTATTTTTAAATACATTTCTCAGTGGTTTTCCAGTCTACTTTTGTTACAGCTCTCCATAAATCCTTCTGTATCCACAGAAGTGCTCAAGCTCACTCAATCTTTTCCCTTGTCACACCAAGCTAAAATAATGGGATGCTTATTTATCACATAGAAAATAAAACGGGAACACAACGGTTACAGGCAGAAGCACATCTTTCAAGTTTTGGTATCAGCAACATACAGCCTTCTAGAGAGACATCCTAGCTCAAAGAGAAGGGAACACAATGCAATATGCTAAAGGGAAAAAGGTCAATAATTTACCTTTTCAATAACCTTATTCCCTCCAAACCGAGTAACAAATTCTGCTGGAGAAGCCACAGTGAAATCCCGCTGCACATCAACCTTCTTCCTGTCCCGGCCTTGCTTTACAAGGTGTAAACCAGACATACTGGGCCTAGGGAAATCGTAGGAGACAGAAAAAGGCAACTTGGCAGTGCAGATGCACACACATCATTTGTAAAGTTCCCCTTGACCATATTCCCCAGGTAGAGAAGCAGAAGCACTCCTTGCCTCCAGGACGTGGTATTCGGCTTTTACAGAGATGACTGGTTAGGAAGGAGGGATGAACAGTGGGGAGGCATTTAAAAAGCAACTCAATGCTTTGGGAAGACCCAACAGCATCCAAGGGGGTCAGTGCCATTGGAGCAGTTGTGCCACTGCAGCATCAGTCCCCAGGAGCCGGGCCAGCCCTGCTGGCTGCCCTTAGGCCATGAGAAACCCATCAGGAACCTCTGCCCTGATCAGCTGCTGGAGAGCTGCTACCATTGAGCAACTCCCCTGGGAGGGCATGAGGGGAAAACAAAGCCAAGGACAAGCCATGCCATGTGCAGCGTCTGTAAGCACAGCCACCAAGGCCAGGTAGCTGAGAGCTGTAACTGTGAGGTTCACTGCCCCACAGGAGGTTTGGAGCACCCTGGCTGGAATGAGCTGCTGCTAGAGGCGCTTGATGACAGCCTGAGAGGAAACAGGCAGATTCCCCCTCACTTTCCCCCATAAATACACTATGGCCTGTGAAGGTTTACCCATCTGGAATGCAGACCCTCCTTTACTCTCCATCAGTAACATGTGTTTTGACTAAAAAATTTGCAGATGAAAGAAGCCCTCATCAAACTGCAGCGAGTTTAACTCCAGATTCTTCCCTTACCCATGTTTTCTCTGAATGATCATGGTGCTGCCACAGCCTACACCTCACAGTACACATTAACAAGGAGGATCTTGACCCATGTCATGCAGTACAACATACTCAAAAAGCTACGTGCCAAATTTGGTATAACCAACCAAGAACCGTACGAGAGGGAAAGGTGACCTACTCAGGTAAGGCCAGATCAGTGCCCAAATCTGACCACAAAGACATGCTGATCTACCCCATTAACTTGAAGTCAGACATGGCCTGACAGTAGAAGGGAGGAATCTGCTTCATCCTGTGGCAAACCCCGACTTTGTGAGGATTTCCAGAACCACAAGAAAGCAGCCCTTGAAACTCAGACACATCAATCTTTCTCTCCCATGACAAATGGCCATGCCTGACTTCAAGTTACAGTCCTGGTTTAAGTGAAAACCTGTTCCACACACAGTGAAAGAGGTCCTGAAGCCGAGAGTGGGAGAAGGTAACAGGAAAACTAGATCAGTAAGGTGATTTTAAAGCATCCTACAAAAACAGATACCTGTCTCCCAGTGAAATTCTGGGACATTCAAATGGCTGCACACCCAGTCCAGTAACCTGCCTCAAAGAAGAGCTGTGAGCTGACACACAGAGACAGGCACAGACCAAGGGAAGCGTGCAGAGCTTCTCCCCTGAATTACTTTCCCTTCTTCCAGCAACTGCACTTTCAGACACAGACATTGTCAATGAACTTAAAACTTGTCCCTTTCAGCAAGAGTTCACAGACTGCTGGAATGAGCTCAGGAATTCAAGGACTGGAGCTAACAGGCAAGAAAAAGAGGGAAAGTGCAGTTAAGGTTGAATTTCTACTAAATTTGTGTGTTTAAAAAGGGTCAGTCCCGATGACAAGGAGCACAGTCCAACAAGTGAGACAGGTTTATTCATTCCACGTTTATCGAAATCTTGGGGTCAGAGGCTGTGAACACACACGAATAGGAACTATTCTGCCTGTAGTAATTTCTACCATACACATAAAGATACTGCTTCAGATAAAATGTCAAAAGAACCAGGGGTTCATCATCTAGCATAATGCACAAACACGTCTTTATAAGCAAGTAGAGTTCAGTTTAGTTTGTGGCAGCAAGAATACCAAGACCATTAAGTTTATTTACGAATAACCACAGGTTGCACACTGTGTCAAAACAGGAGATGATTCTTTTTCTGCAGGGTAAGATGAGGCAGAAGTTGGGCAGCACAGGAAAAAGAATGCTGAGCTCTAAACAAAACAGAATAAATGCTGAGTCGGTAACAGCCATCCCTCCTAATCACCAGCTCACAACTGTGGTGTTTTGTTAGGCAAGAACTTCCAAAACACCCCTCTATCCTTCAGAGTTTAGAGAAACACAAGTCATGCAAAATCTCCATCTCTTTTAACAACGATTCCCCTGCTAAGATGTATTCAAGCATCCTACGATTCTATTCTATCCTGCTTGCAGAGTGCACGTGGACACACCTCACAGTAACTGACAAGGTTTCAAAGGCTGAACGGAACATGGAAAGCCAGCTGTATGCATTCCCAGTCTGGAGAGCACAGCTGCCTCAGCCCAGCAGAGCCGCTGCTCCGAGGCGACGCTCACATCTCTAACTCTTACCTTTGCAGCATGTGGTATCTCGTTTCCTCACTCTGCTCCGCAGACTCCTCCATGCTGTCTCAAGTGAGGGAATTAACAGATTTCGGGCTCGCTTATGACTCCTCTCGTGCAGCTGGAGAGATTCTGTCAGTCCTGCAGCTCAAACCCCCGCAGGAGAAAGCTGTAAAGAGCCTCTTGCGCTCGTGCAGTTCTTCAAGCTGCAGCGCTCCCCAGATGGCTTCACTCTTATAACCTTTGTCCCTTGCTTTCCACCACCCCTCTGTGTGAGCCACTCTCCCGTGACGCAGCACGCACAGCAGAGGGTAGCAGCTTCCCCCTTCTGCATTTGGAGGAAAGCAGCTAATCAGGAAAGAGAGAAAATGATCCCCACGTTACGCAACCAGGCTTAACGCCTGCTGCAGCTCCGTGATGCGCGGCAGCTCCTCCAGGCAGCGGCGAGCCCCAGCTCCTGCTCCCCACAGCGGGGGTAATGCAAGGAGGCAGAGCCCACAGGGTGTCCACATGTGCTCCATCAGCACCCAGAGAAACCAAGGCGCCTACACGGGAGCAGGCACCTCGCTCTGCAAAGGAGCAGCACAGGGGCTGGTCTGCCCAAAGAATTCAATCCACACGTAGGGTTTAACAGCAGAGTTTCAGGAGAGGTGGGAAGGAAAGCAATTCCCGAGGTGCCAAGAAGAAAGTCAGAGGCACAGTTTGCACAGGCACACAGAGCATGGTAGTGAGCCAGCCAAGAGACAACACAACGCACTGGGCAGCAGCTTGGAAGCTGGGAGAGCTGGACAAGTCACATTTTCTGTGCCTCTGTTTCTCCACGTATAGGATGGAAATGAGATTCCTCCCCAGTGCTATAAAAATAAAGTGCTCCAAGTTCCAATAACATCATTGGAGAAAGGAATAAGGTTTGCTCAGTATCAAGCACATGTGAATACATAAATCACAAGTTTGGGGGGTAGGGCCAGGCTAAGGGCAATAAGTGCAGCAGTACAGTGAGGAGCAAACCTGGCCTGGAACTAGACAAAGCAACTAGATCCCATTTCTCAATTCCATGACATTTGGGTCTGTCCCAGTGCACGACCATCTGCAGGCAGCACAGCTTTTACTCCATGCACACATATCCCAAGAGTTTGTGCTATCACCCAGGAGAGGATCACTCAAAAAACAAACAAGGAGGAAAAGTGTCACCTTGGCATGATGACACTGTGGAACCCTGAGGGCCAGGTCAGGTCACTGCAGGGGACAGGGAGCTAAGAACAGCAAGAGGCAAAATCAGCAATGACAAGCATGTGCCCTGCGCCTGATAAAGTGCAGGCAAAACAACCCTCTGTCCAGCTCCAGCTTCCTCAAGCTTTGTCAGCAGAAGGGTAAAGGCGACAGCGACACAGTGTGGCAGTGAGGAAGGCAGCCAGTGGGGAAAGAACAGGCAGCACAGACAAGAGAGATCAGCAAAAGCACAAAACCCCCCAGTGTTATGTATCTACCTCATAACTAAATGCCTCTCTCACCTCTCAGCCTTCGTTTCTGTTTGAAGAACTGCTCAAACTACCCAACCATAAAGTACACCCAAACTTTCCCATTTAACTCATTTAGAGCAGCAGAAACATCAACTTGTCTTGGAGTATTTCCCAGCACTGGCTCCATCCTGAGGGGCCTCTGGCCGCAGCACGCGCTGTCCATCAGTGCCCCACGCGCAGCAGGCACAGATCCAGCCATGGCAGTCTGCTCTCCCAGGTCTTCCAGGCTCCTACTTCCCTTCACCTCTGCAGGGAGGCCACCACACACCCACCATTCCACCAGGTCCAAACAAGCCATCGTAAGGGTTGAGAATCATGAACCTACAGACTCTGCTTGAGAAAACCTGTGTCACCTTCTCTTCCAGTCCCCACCACGCATGACCAGCAAAACCCAACTGATACTCAGTGACTCTACTGGATATGGAAGAGAATCACAGAAAGGTTTGGGTTGAAGGGACCCCAAAGCTTGTCCAGTCCCAATCCCCTGCCACGGGCAGGGACACCTTCCACTAGAGCAGGTTGCTCCAAGCCCCTGTGTCCAACCTGGCCTTGAACACTGCCAGGGATGGAAGCAGTAAATGGTATATACTCCATCATTTTCAAAACACACTTGGCATGATCTACAGTTCTGTTACGTTTCCTCAGGTTTTGATCCTGATTTGGTTAAAATCTATATTGAAATGTTATTTTTCAGGCTTTATGAAAGCAGTTTCCCAAATATCTGCTCCAAAAGCCCCACCCACAGCCCCTAACCCAAACAGTGTCTGAGCATTGTAGCTGTAAGGAAACAAATCCAACACATACACCCAGCTTGATGTTACAGTTCAAAACATCAGTTCAGCACTGCTCAGAAACATTCATCCTGCCTTCTCCCAGCTGGGAGAATTCACTGCTGGGAAATCAACAGCCACGATTTGCTGCGACATCCCTACAAAACACGCTGCACCAGGATGTTGTTCTCATACAATACTTACCATCGAGCACACACACCACCTACAAACCTCATTTCCTAAACATAACACCACTCAGAGCCCAAAAGGCAAATATCATATGAAAACCATCCCCCTCTTCAGTCCCTAGGCCTGCTGGCAGACAAAGGGGAAGCCCGTGCAGCTCTCTGCTGTTCCAGCCTCCAAGATAAAAAGCATCTATTAGAGCCACATACCTGAGGCACATCGCAGCCAGGAGCCTGCATTGATCCCAGCACTGCAACATGCCAAGTGCCACCAGTGACGTAGCAGGTTGTTCCAAAGGCAGTGATGCATTTGCTGCCTTGTTTGACAGGCAGCCTTCAGGAGACTGCAGCACACACACCCCCTCAGAATGGACTCTATCTTTTCCCCCCCTCTGGATTTGATCTGCAAAGGGTGTGGAGAGATGGCAGCAGCACCATCAGTTTGGGCTTCATGTTTTGTAAATATGTCAGCTCTGATGTGAACATATATCTGATCTGGGTGGTAAGATTCGAGTCAGCTGAAGCATCCATAAGATCTGCTCCTGTTTTAGATCTGCCCTTCCAATCTGTTTCACAGAGAGGCAGAGAGAAAGAGCAAGGACAGGCACAGTCTGGAAAGGAATGCAGAATTCCGGAGCTGGACTGAAGGGCTCACTCTGTCCTGGGGAATAGGCACTAGGAGGCAGCAAACTGGACCTATTCAAAGACAGTGTTCACCCATGATTTTAAAGAGACAGAGCAGTTGGCTTGAACGCAGACACTGATGGACACCAGTGCTTCAACCTGTTAATCAAAGACAACAAAACTCAACCCATCTCTGACAAAGGATTGAGCCTAAGGATTTCAGGAAATTAAATCAAGGATGTAGCACAAAAAAACATCAGGCCTCTCCCTACCCCTGGCTAAACAGCTTCACTTCCCTGCCAGTGCAGGTTTTGAGCAGCCTTGGGGCAGGTCTTTAGCCTAAGGCAGTACCTTGGTTCCCAAACTACAAAGCTGTTGATACAGAGATAGGGACAAAGTAGAACTTCATTATCTTCCCGATTATAAGCTTCAAAGAAGCAAGCAGTTAGAGCAGCAATACCCCCACAAATTACTGAGTTTTGAGATGACGCTTCCCACATTAACTGAGTCAAAGGGAGTAAAATATCTATTACAGCAATATAAGAATGTCACTGTTGAGAAGTATGCAGAAGAAAAGTCCTTTAAAGTGTATTTGTTCACTAAACAGAGTAACTTTCAGAAGTGGTCAGTGTAACTGGGAGCAGTTCAGAATCCAACACACCTTATAAGTTCCCTCTTTTCCAGCAGATACAGGAGGGAATTCAACTCCTCTCCTGGTAGATAAGTTCTAAACATACATCACAACATCCCTCACTGTCAGAAGTGGGAACAAAATGGAATCAAAGCCTTTGGTTTGGCAGAGGTTTCTTGAGGATGCACAGCTTTATGTCAGTAACATGCAGTGGTATCACTCTGCCCTATCTGCTGAGCCAACAGCAGATGATCATAGCAAAGGAAAACGTCTCAGCAAGCAGCATGGAATTCCAGTTTAATTATTGGCCTTCTGGTGCCTGAGATGCCAACCCCTGCACAAAAACCTCAGCAGCACCACGGCAACTGAGAGCATGAACAGCAGAGCCAGGGGAGGAGGAGCCTTCCAACACCAGCAGTGGCTGTGGAATGGGAAGGATTCAGTACAGCAAAGGAGAAATCCCTTCTGGTGCAGCCGGAGCGATCTCAGATGCAGCAGCGAGAGCATCAGCCCTGCAGCCACTGAAGTGTACTTGTACTTCTATCACTCATTTGTGCATGAAACCACAGCACCATTTTTTTACTAGACCATTTCTACCAGATCAGTGCTCTATAGTGTAATCTCCTGACCACAAACAGTTGGACTGGAAAGGGATTTGTTTTAATTCAGAACCAGCTCAAAAGGATCCTTTATTACTTTCAGTACTCTGTGCACTCACTCTATGACTGGTTTCTAAGCAGAGTCCCAGTGGCAGGCTGGGCACACTCAACACACCACTGCCCACACTAGAATTGAGGCATTCTTCCAAAATGACTTCAATAGCTGATTAGCTCTTCTTAAGCACCTCAGTAATTTCTTGAGACCGTTTACTGAGAAGTTCAAACAGTGTGAGGTGCTAAAGGCTGAAGCCTCTGTGGGCTTAATATCAGAGGTAACAGGCAAGCTACTTCCAAAAGTTGGCTTTCGGTTGATGTGAATGGACTGTCAGGTGCTCTACACCCATTTTGCTGCTTGTGAAACCAGAGCCCTGATGTATAAATACCAGCAGACATGGAGGATTTAGTCTATTTTAAACAAGAATTTGATACAAGACACGATCTTTGAAGCTGGGATTTAAATTTAGCGATAGTCAAGAACAATTTATTAAACAAAACAGACCCAAAGACTTTCCAAGTGTTTTAACCTACCACTAAAACCCCAGAAAGGAACAGAGCAACTGGCTAACAGCTCACTACACTATGAGCAACAACTGGATCCCAACAGAACTACTTCTGCTGATGGAAATGCTGATGGAAAATTCTGAACTTAAAGATAACACAATTATTTGCCTGGAAGCAAAAAGAGTAAGAAAGAATTATATGTTGGGTTTATTAAGGAAAGGAGCAATCAGATCTAGTGGAAAGTGTCCCTGCCCATGGCAGGGGGTTGGAACTGGAGGAGCTTTAAGGTCTCTTCAACACAAACCATTCTGTGATTCTATGAAAACGTAACAAGGGTAAATTTTGTTGATGTGAACTGTACACAAGTAGAGTATTTTCTTGTTTTCAATGGAAGATGCTGTAACTAACACAGTAAGGAGGGCATTTACATGATTGTTATTATTATATAACTCTGAATAAATCAAGCAAGAAAAGAATCAGAACATTTTAGTCTGCATGGTTATTCTTCCAGCACACAACCTCTGTTGAGTGCTACTGTTCCACACACCAATTTAAAGTTCATTATCAGTGTGGCTTTCTCAATCCTTTGTAGCAGCAGCCAACTGGCTCAATCAAAGGTGTCCACAGACCTCTAGCAGGATGGAAGCCTGGTTTGTACAACCTGACCCAGCAAGGCTGTCTTTAGCAACAGCATAAACACATAACAAGATCAATAAGGAGATGATGGAACACCACAGCGCACACACACTCTGCATGCTCAAATGAAGAAACATGAGTTGGCACACAGAGCATCCTGAGCTGGATCAGGATTGATTGATTAGACATCACAGAAGACTCTCAGCAGTTCAGACAGGAGACCTGCAAGGCTCAGGTACTGAACACATACCAAGCAGTCTACTGGAGCAGCTATGCTTCCTGAACTGGCAACACGATGTCACTTCTAAGAACAAGAGAGAAGTGGCAATGCCTGTTGCTACAGGCAACTCACAAACCCTTTTTCATCTGACTAAATTCTGGTTTTTAGACGTACCTGTTCCCCAAGTAGGACTCTGCAGCAAAGCCCCTCACCTCGAATACAACCTGTCCCTCTCTTTACCTGACCAAAATCTCCTGTGTGAAACTGACCACCAAATGGAAAGATTTTTGGCAACTTCTTCAAAAAAGGATACACTAACTTGGACCTGACCTTGCCTGATCCACTGGTCAAACTGCACACAACTCCCCACAGATTTACCGTGGTCACTTTAGAAAGAGGGGTACCTTTGTGATCACCAGAATGAAGTTGGAAGCAAGAACACCCGTGTTCCATTAATTCACTGTCACAGAGTGACTGCAGGCAAGTTGCTGAACTTGTCTTTGTCTCAGTTTCTCCATCTGCAAACACTATTTGGAAATCTCTTCATGAAAGGGACTGCCATCCTGCTTTATCTTAGAAAAACAGCCTATAATGCTGTAACTTCTTCTATTTGAATTGGCATTTCTCTCCGATGCAACTGAAAGTCAAGCACCCTCCAAAGAGAGTTCCAAAGTAAGCAAGTTACAACAGAGGGGCTCAATGTTGCACACCTATTGCATTACAGCTGCGTGATGCCAAGCTGTGTCCTAGAAGTTGCTTGATTTTCTTGCTCTTCTAGTGTCTCTTTCCACACTAATGATCATGTGTTCATCCAGTTTCTTCTGTTCCTAAAATATATACAGTTACAGGGCTAGAACTTTTCCTGCTTCAAAATTACCTTTTGTGCTGCCAAACTCTTATTACTGGCAGCCTCTGGAAAGGTAATCCCTTTTAAATTTGCTTTAAGATTTTACCTCTGTTATGTTAGTGCCAGCGTGCTGAACGTGTCCATCAGTATGACAATTCAGTAAAGCACGGCCTCAGAAATGCATTTCCATCCTTCCATGCTAAGGAGGTTTGCAAACAGGGAACTGTTAAGTTTTGCAGTAAATCTGGGCGTTAGGAAGACTTTTAACAGTGTCCGAAATGGCATTTTCATAAATAGAACAAGTAGATATGAAACAACTGCAGGGTAGTGGGAACTCAGATGACGAAGAGCATTAAACTGGAAGGCTGCAAGAAGAGGGGCTTTGGTAAGGATCCATTCCAACACCAACACTCTCTAACATTGTCTTTTTAAATGTATCAGTTACAAGCTTACCATCAAACTAGGAATGACTGAAGATGCTTCGGAATCAAGAATCTAATTCTAAAGGCATTTGTCAAGGTGGCAAAGTAACCCAAAATGAGCTGCTGCAATTCAGTAGTGGTAAGTGCAAATACTACTCTTAGTAAAAGATAATTTTATCAGCATTCAGGGTGGTGATTGTTCATGGACTGCTGCTCCCCACATACAACACCTCCTTGCTGTACCCAGCACTTGGCAAGGCCTCAGGTACACCACTGCCTACAGGTCTGGCCACCAGACCTCCTGGGATGTGGAAAATAAAGGAAGGGGACATGGAAGATACTGACCAGACACCAAGAAACATCCATACACGCTGAAAAGTACAAGAAACCTCCTCTGTAACAGAGAAAATCTGAGGGACACATCCCACTAGTGGTATGCAAACCAGCACCACCGTAAAAATAAAGGGGCTTTTTGACAGAGAAATATTAACACCAGGATCTCAAAACCCCAACTTCAGAGTTCATTTGAGCCACAAAGAAATAGGAGCAGAAGCAACATCACCCTTCTCCCAGCCAGGAGACCGGCATCACCCTGAGCCACAAGCAGCAGTTCCCATGGCAAGTCTTGGCTTATCACCACCCTGCAGGATGACAACCTTTTATTCAACCATCAACAAAACTTTCTGCATCCAAACCAAAAAGCAGTATGGAGTCCTTGACCTCATCCAGGGTGATGCAAATTCTCTGGCTACATATAAAACAGCAAATCCCACAAAAAGACATAATAAGCAAATAACATCCTTGTTCTCAACAAACATGACCCATCTAAAAGACACACACACGTGAAACCTTTAAAGATCTCAGCCAAAACCTTTCAGTTTTCTGAAAGGCAGGAGGAGAGACAGGCAGCACCAAGAAACCCACCACAACACTCAACAGCTGAGGTGTCTGAAAGGTGCTTAAGGAATTTAGGCACAGCTATTTCATTAAAACCAACAGAAAAGAGAAGGTTTTGATAGAAATAAACACACAAGAGGTCATTTAGAAACAGAATGCCAGAAGATGTTTTGGGACAACAAAAATTTGAAGCCAAACCTGGATATAAAGTTGAATCTTTGCATTATCTTTGGAATGGATGGGGTAAGAAGACTGAATCCAAGTACTGTTTTATCCATACCTCATATGGCTTGCCAGGCTATCTTGAGCACTGGGAAGTCCTAGATCTGACAGGGAATCCGAGCAGACAGATACAGGAGACAAAGACCTCTCCTTCTCCTCCAGCAGGTCAAGTTTCACCAAGGAGCTTGTCTCATCTTCCGAGTTATCCTCTGACACAGAGCCAATAATAAAGCGAGAGTGAGGGTTCTCCACGGGTTTATTAGGTTGGGAAGACTCTTCCATGGCTCCTACAAATTGGGCTCTCAGCACTGTAAGGGACAAAAGAAAGCCAAAGAACAAACCCTAAGGTTAATACGGTGCTTTCCAGTCCACCCTCTGCTCTGATTCAACAGAATCATCAGAGCTGTAACCAACACAGTCAGGTCATTTCCTGCAAGGTTAGCAAGTGGAATAGGAGCAGCAAGGGGATCAGATGGGAAGACACTTGTAAGGAATGATGGGGCCAGAAGCAAAACCTCCCCTTTTTGGTAGCAGTGACCTGTCAGACTGGCTTAGCCAACTTCTGTACCTTCACCCTGACTTTAACCTCTTGGTCCCACAATGTCCATGTCAATTAGGGGACAGTATCTACTTTATGGTAATATACTGAAACCCAGTGGCATGATTTACAATTGTCAGAGGAAAATACAAAAGTTCAGGTCTCTGTTTTCCGTTAAAAAATCATTACATAGAGAGAGAAGAACCTCTTCATACAGAGAACACCAACTATAAAACATCCAGTGTTGTTCCAACAGGGAATGAACATGTTTTCTTCAAAGTTAAAAAAACCCAGTGAAATAATTACAAGTGAGAAAGAGCATGACAGACAAAGAAACCAAAGGAGCACCTCCCAGCACACAGACAAGGAGGGATGGGGAAGAGCTCTGATAGCCCTGCTCTGCCCTCTGGCTTCGAGGCACTTAGTGATAACTACACACAGCTGGAAATGATGGCATTATCAGATCAGGAGTGCACTAACCTCTTGTTATCCTTGCCAGCTGAGCAGTTAGCCACTTCCAAAACGAACTGGAAAAGAATTAACAAGTACATATTATTATGAAGAATAATACTCTGTGTTTTCCCAACTACCCAAATCTTGGAACAAAAAACTGTTGTTAAAAAGCCGCAGCTACCAAACCAACTCGATGGGCTTGCTCCAGGTCATAGTGTACCAGGGAACTGAGCCTGCCAGTCAAGTCTCTCTGGCAGCTTCTGAGCAAGGTGTTAGCACACACCTCATCATCCATGTGTATTAGTTTTGGTTCTAGAAGAAACTGTGCTTTCTGCCAGCGCTATCTACTTATGTCAGTCTTTTCCTCTGCCAGCTTCTGAATCTGCTGCTGCCTTCAGCTGCATTTGATGGTCAGGAGTAAACCCTGATGATAATTAGAAATCTCATGAGGAACTGGTGGCAAGAAGACACAGCTGACACTACTTCACCAGTAAAACAAACTGCGATAGAGCTACACAGACAAGGAAAAGATGAGGGGACAATCATTTCAGGCCCCTATTCTCCCAAGATGGACTTCACTATGCAGAAGGGCTCTTCTGATGCCCTTAACTCCCAAGTGACATTGACATCCTAAACCAATGCGAAAACCTCGTCAGTCCTTTCTAATTATAGCCATGTTATGCCAAGGACAGGGATGCAGCATGATCGGTTTGATAGGAACATGACAGCTTTCATCTGGTACACAAGCAAAAGTGAACCATGTTATAACACAAGAAAGACATGATAGTAGCTTTAATTAGAGCACAGACAAGGAATTTATAGGCAGTGCAATCCTTAAACACCGCGCTCTTTCTCTTCATCCCTGAGAATGAAAAACTGATCCAACTGGCTTATGCACTCTTACCATGAATGTACTGGACTATGTACATCCAAACTTGTGTTGACATCACTACTCCCACAAACTCCAGTTTCACTGAGGCCACAGGTAGTTCATTTTACAGACATGCTTAACCATTTTGTGACCAAATTGTCACAAATATCTGTCTGAAAGGGTCACCAATGGGGTGGAGATGGAGAAGAAGGGGAAGTGTAGCTGTAAAGCCTGTGTACCCATCTGGGAGGTGAGGAAACTAAACCATACAGGAAGATTTCTTTAGCTGAGGTGCTTGGGCAGGACTTGCAGCTCGGGCAGCACTAAGTTTAATCAAATTCTGTTTGTGCATATAAACATGGAGACGATATTTACATGTGTATTTATCCTGGCATCAAATCACATCCAGACAATTTACTGCTAGCACAGTTACCACTGCTGAGGAACCCGAGATACAGCCAAAGCAACTTCAACCCTTTCTTAATGAAGAAAAACTTTTTCTCATTTCAAGGACTTATACATTAAGAAGCCAGTTTTTAGGCTTTATTTTTTCCTTGCTGAGCAGAGAAGGAAACAGAGGAACAGGCAGTGAAGGGTTTCACTCCAATACTCCAGGAGAAAGCATCAAACACCATGGCTCCTGATCCCCAGTGTTGCTCAAACATCTTGTTTGTACAACCCTGTTCAAAAGCAGTTAGTTATCCATGAAGCCCCATTCAAGTCCACTCACCAATGCATCTCCAAACCCCCTGCGGGCCAGTCCCAAAGCCATGAGTCCCACTGATGTATTGCAGTCAGCTGGGAACTCAGCACTGCTCTGAATTAGACATAAGCTCAGCTTGTTCTCAGCCCACATTATTCACAGTTATATTAATTTCCTCATTGTCTGGGGCTAAACAAAATGTAGACTTTCTCAGAGATGTCCTCAGAGAAGCCTTTTGCTTTCAATGCTGCACCTCACCAAACCTCTGTGTGTTACATTCACTGCCTGAGACAACTGCCACAGCTCCTAGCAAGCATCTCGAATCCAGCCGACCACCAGAACAATGCTCACATACCATTAACCAGTGTGGATGTACTCTTTGTTTAAATAATGCTGAACCAGACCCTAAAACCCAAAACTGTCAGGATCCTCAACTATATACAGCCCCCAGACACGTTTTTGCAGGCAAGAGGCTGGCACACAGGCTAACTCTGCAGAGAGACTGAAAGAAACCCCGTAATTTCCAGAAGGATTTGGATTGAGAATTCAAACCCTGCAGAGATTTAACAACAGGTAACATTGAGCACTCTGAGCCTGATCAGCTACACAGCTATGTTTTAAGGACACCTGAACCTGCACAGAGCCTGAGCTGTGCTGCCCTCCCTTCTCCTGCAGGGATAAGCCCACGTTACAGGTCTGAAGAGACCCAGCACTTCCATAAGCCCCCAGCTCTGGTGGCATCGTGGTGTTTAAGACCCAAATGGTGTTCACGCTACAAGCGATGAAAACGCTGCAATCCACATTCAAACAGTTACGTACCTGGTTTTGCTCGAGGCTCTACTATCATTAGTAAAATGTTTGGCCTGACAGTGAACAGTGACAGTGTTACCAGACTTTGGAAGTCTCTGTAATGGTTTCATTTTAAGCTCGTTCTTCTTATTGTCCAACACACTAAGGCACAAAAATAATGTCAGTTGGAAATTCAGCTTCTACAATTTCCAAACCATCCCATTCTGAAGACAATTACACTACTGAAAGGGACATTATTTCAGTGAAAATGAGTTGGAGGTTCTTTTGAAAACTCAGAACAGCACCTCCATAATAGAAGCCATATAAAAAGGAAATTAACAAAACTGGTTTTATTTCAAGGTCTCTGGAAGCAGAGATCTGTGCTTTCAACCCAGCCCCTAGTGGGCTTAGGGGGCTAAAGAACACGAATTTAAACAACAAAATGGACATGTATTTTCACCAGCCAAACTCAGTGAGTAACAGAAAGCAAAGGACCAAAAAAGGTACAAAGTAAAAATCGATGTATGTGCATAACAAGTTGACTACTCAACTGCTTTTACTGCACACAAAACGAGCAGCTCACCTGGAAGCAGGGCTCCAGGTCAGGAATGGGCACAGGGATAAGTTCTGCACCAAGACGAACCACCACACACCAAACCTGGGTGTTCCTGCCCATGTCCCACCAGGTGAGCTCCCTGCAGTGCTCGTTTGGTACCAAATCATGGATCTCAGCACAGCTGATGGGTCAAACCCTGCTCCCCCCCAGTTAATAAGTGCACATTGCTCCGCTCCCTACCCTAAAACATCCTCTGCAAATACCAAGCACCCTGTGAAGCTCTTTTGCTTTCAATGTACTGAAAGGTACTTCACAAACTGCATATCCACAGGTTGGAAGTTTTACTTACTCTATTTCCAGATTTACTGTATCAACCTTAGACACATAAAGCTAAATACAGAAGTGGAATTCATGCTTCCTAGGTCTCCACAGGCAAAATATGTCTGTGTCTTCCCAAAAGAACATAAAGACCAAATAAAGAGCCTATATTTACAGCTATCCTAATCTGCTAAAACACTCAAGACTATGCATAAATCCCATTGTTTCTGAGAGAATTGGGCAAAACCTAACTGGTTTGCTGAATAGCTACATTGGCACAGACATGGTATATTTCATTTTAAAACTTTCTCTGCTAGATTTAAGAAACACCACAAAAGAAGGGGTGAGAATAACGATGTTTTGTCCTGCAAATCTGCTTTCACAACTTAATTGTTCCTAAGCACTCCGCAGCACCTTCCGGAGGGCACTCCCAGGCCCTCCAGAAAAACGGGCCCGAACTCTTCCCTTGAGAACCTGAAACGCAGTCGGGGATGGGAGGATGCCGGGGATGAGGAGCGATGCTTCAGCGGGCAGAGCAGCGCCGGCCCCACGCTGGCCTGGCGGCTCCAACCCTCCCGATTTTAACGGCGGTGAATCAGCCCCTCTCGCAGGAGACAAATCCACAATCAACGTGTTCCGCGCTGGAGCAGCGGGGAAGCTCCACGAGGGATGGGGCCGGGCCACAGCACGGCCGCGGGCAGCACCCGGAGGAAAC
>NW_009914939.1:56885-62609 GCF_000696875.1 Nestor notabilis | reverse complement strand
ATAAAACATTATTATAAAAATAAAATAATAAAAATAATCCTTTCCAGTTTTCTTATGAATGTAATATAGTTACTTTAATGGGGGGTGGTGGCGGTGGTAAGTAATCAACATTCTGCTCTACTGTTTAGAAAACTCGTTTCTCTGCCCTCCCTATGCCTTTATGTGCATGACACAGGCCAGTTCCTTCACAGCACCAGCCTTTCTTATGTTTTCCACTCTGCTGGAGTGGAAAACCTTATTTATTTGTTCCTATGCCTGCTGTGTTTTCGTTCAGTTTTGGTTTTGCCTTTATCTGCGTGTGTTTTTTACTTTGCCGCTTGAGTCTTTGATTTGGGTGACCTGATAATGCTCAGACCTTGCATGAAAAATGCAATGGCAAGGCACTGGCAGGGAAAATGCAATGGCAAGGCACTGGTAGGCTGGAGGAGGGCTTGAGTTCCTCTTTTGCTCAAGGTTTATTGTCTTGGTATTCCCCTTCCCAGTCTGTTGTGATCTTTTGCAGGTCTTCCCAGCTAGTGTTTTATCTTGTAAGTAAGTTCCTCTCAAAGAACTCTGTATTTCACTTTCATTCTAAAAAGCCTCCACTTCACTGGTAAAAGCTGTTCTTGATGAAGTGCATAGGCCTCTGTTAACGGTTGTGCGCATTGGCTATTGAAGTCTGTGTACAGCCAAGCAGAATAAAAGACTTGTGCTAAAATGAAAACGCTCACCTGGACACTTAGTATTTTGAAATCCACTTCCGTCTTTTGGAATTGGATTTAATTACTGCCATTCCCCTCTTTTTTCCCCCTGGCTAAACTCTCACCCATCTTTCAATGTTTCAAGTGCCATGTTAAATTGGTGTTGTCCAGTGGTGAAAAACAGGATGCTGTAGAGGTATTGTGGAGGTATATGGGGGTAGGGACCAGCTCGACAACTTAGCATCTGCACTTAGTTGTAAAGTTATTTCTGCTCAAAAGAAGGTCTGCATCTCCTTCCTTCTATATCCAGGGCTTCATTTGGGCAGGAAAAAGAGTGCCTTGATTTGATACGCTGTAAATACCGTGTGTGCTCTGAAGTCCAAGAGAAGGCTTCACTATTTACACTGTCAATGTTCTACCACGTGGAAGGATTGAATTCACCCAGGAAGTGGCTCTTCTCGCTGGCATGGATCCAGTTACTAGCAGTCGTTGGAGCTCTGCTATGACTGTGACAACTGCCTGAAGGGTTTCATGGTTTGGTTGTTGAGACACCTAATCCAGCCAGGAGCTTTTGTCCCCTTGGAAAGCTGAAAAATTGCAGCTGTAACAATAAAAGTCAAAAAATGAGTTAAAGCACAATTGCATGTATGGGAGTGCTAAAAAGTAAGCAGTTTTAAAGAAGTGGATTTGCAAATAGTAAATACAAATGTAATGATGACCTGGTGGTTTCTTACCATAATGGCTTTTTATTTGTTCCTTGGTAATGATGTGCACAGTTCTTTAGTTTTGCATTTCCTACAAATCCTGCATTCATACAAAACATTCTGGTGGAAGAACCAGGGTTACTTTTTGTAGTATGAACCTGTGCTGTGGATAAAAAGAGGACTTCAATTTCCAGGACTACCAAATGGTGTTTTGAAGCTGTTTTTGCACAAATGGTACTGCTGTTTTTGTAATGCACTGAATCATAGAATAGAATGTGTAGTCTTGTCTCTCTGTCTCTTAAAAAATGAACCAACTAGCTACTCCATGCTGAGTAACCTCTTTAGATTGTGACCTTCCATGTAATGTTTGCTTAGAAAAGTCTATGGATTAAGAAGAAAGTGAGAGAAGCAATGAATGAACCAAAACCAGAACTGACTCTTGATTTTGTTTTCAATATAGCTATTTTGAACTGGAGAGCAGTGGCCTGCGGGATGAGATTAGATATCACTACAGGTTTAATGGGAAGTCCAGAACAGAGGTGTTCCCATACCGTCTGGCAGATGGACAGTGGCATAAGATTGCTCTGTCACTGAGTGCATCCCACCTTCTGCTCCACGTGGACTGCAACAGGTAAGAAAATGTGTTCAGTAATTTATATTTCTTTGAAAAATGTTCCCTACTTACACACAGGAATAAAATTGGAAAAGGAGAGTGGTTACTAGCTTTATTGTTTTTTAAAATATCCAACTGAAAAAGCACAGTGAACTGCCATGGGAGAAGAGAAGGAAAGCAAAGCATTCAAACGAAACAATTCATTGTGAGTATGAACACATGTGGAAAAGGCTGATTGCCAGCTTGGGAGTATTAAATGCATCTCTGTGGTTTAGGCACCAGCTGATGTTATGTTTAACTCAGATTGCATTGGAGCGAGATAGATTGGTGTTACCTGTTCTGTTGTGAACTGCTTCACTCAGCGTACCTGAAAACTTGAAGAAGAGGTAGATGTGTCAAAGGCATTTTAATTCTATTTTGCATAATGAAGGAGTTCACTCTTTATTGTTTTTCTACCTGCTGCCCCACTTGGAGGCTTCTGAGAAACCTGGAAGCTTCTTTCTGCATGTCTAGAGCTGGTGCTATTTCTTTTCTGAAGGGTGTTCTATCTGTCACTGCACTTTTTTTCCTTCTAAAAGTTGAGAAGCCTGCAAGGTGCAGATTGTCAGGATTTCAAGGAATAAAAAGTAGCAAACCCAGAATCTCTCTTCCCTGGGATCTCTCTTGCCTTAGGACTTGATCTCACAGTGTGCTGAAGACTTGGGCTTTTGCTGACTTAGTGCTTGATGAGGAAAGTCAGCCTGAAATTGGGACCTTCAAAACAGTCTTTAGGAATAAGGAAAACGAACCATTACTTTTGTGTTGTCTTAAACCAAAATTAGTATAAAAATATCTTTTGTGTTCAGTGAGAGGATCAGCAGATACCTTTTGGAATTGTGGCACTTAATGGATAGGGTGCTGATAGCAGTTATTTCTTCTTAAGTCTGCATTTTGTTGCAGGCAGAGTAAATGTGTAAGAGTATTGCAGGAGAATGAGGTTACTGGAACATAAGAAAAATTTGGACTAAAGTAATTCTGAGATACTGTTTTGAGGAGAAGGTTACAACCATTTTTTGCAACTGCATTAACTACTGACAGTAACATTCTAATGTGAAGGAAGGTTCTTATTGAATCCTATGACTTGGGCCCTACAAGTAATTAAATGCTTGGAGCAATTTTAATTTCATTGAGACACAAAATCCACAATTTGTCAGGATCATTTCAGCTCTCTGATTTATTTCTCTTACCATTATTTGTCTAGTTGTTATATTGTTTCTTGGCTTGCAACAGTATCCTTTTTTATTTGTTTATTGACTGGGGTTTGTACAGATTCTTCATAATGTGTTTAGGAAGGCCCTTTTTAGCAGATTGTTTTGCCGGCTGCAGAGTATATGAAAGGAAGACAACACAAAACATCTGCCAGGTGCAGAAGTCTACACAGGGACAGGATTGCTGCTCAGAGTCGTGATTCAGACCTGATTTTCTTTACAGCAACAGGCAGCAATAGATAAATACAGTTATGGAATGAGCTGTGCTGTCACAGGACGTGATAAATGTGTATAGACATCTCTGTCAGGTGGACTTAAACAGGCCTGATCCATCTAAGTGTGTTTCTTCAGTCTGCTCCCAACATAAATCCACACATGCCTCTGTTTGGCTGTGTATTTGGGATATTTTATGACAATTCCTGTGAAAAGTAATGGGGATGGTTCTGAAAGCGTGAATGAGGGCAGATCATAGGAGAAGTTTTAGTGAGGAAAAAAATGAAAAAGAAGTCTTTAAGTTCCTGACTCGGCTGCAGCATCTCTATTCAGTTAATCAGAGAATTTTGTGGATGTTGGTACTACAGATTCCTTCATTATATCTCAATCCCCTACATCCTTGCCCTCAGAAGAGGAGTCATCATCTTGTTCATCTTTGGATGAGCATTTCCCAATGATACTACAGTGAATGTCAAAGATGTGAAATTGGAAGAGCAAGCCAGTGAGGGGTACTTCTGGGCACCTCTGAAAATCCTGAACCTTCTTCATGGTAGTGTGAGGAAAGGTGCAGTTGGTGTTACGCACAGAATGAGGCATTGAGGGCTGCAGAGTTTACCTGTAAATGTCACCATTTTGGGCTGGTGTAGTGTCAGTGTCTCTCAGCAGAGTTCAGGTGCCTAATGGGAAGTGACGCTTGGGCAACGAGTAAGTTGCACAGAGAGGGAATAGCACTGCAGTTAGTAGATAGACCTGTCCCTTCTCCTATAGAGGTCGAGTGTCATCAGAACAAGGATTTCACTTGAAATGCACCTACCGAGTTAAAGAAGTTCTGTGCTTTTTACTTACTGTTTTTTCCCCTGTAAGAATGAAAACAAAGCAAAAAGAGAAAAAAATCAACAAAATGAATCCCTTGGATTCTTCCTGGTTTTTTTCAAGGGGGTTGTAACATTGCTTCCTTAGAGAAATGCATGAATTTGTATAAATGCATTACTCCTTTTTGTTTAGGGTTATGGTAATAGGTTATGTATTTGGAAGGCTGTTGGGAGTGGTTTGTGAATGCAATGTTATTAAAGTTAACCTGTACCTGAGAGTGATGGAAGGTGTTTGCATTGGAGAAAATATCCAGCCACAGCCTAATTTTGCTGCAGAATTTGTACTGATACCCAAAGCTGGTCTCTGGCCTCCAAAACCTGCAGTAGATCAGAAAGCATTGGAGATGAAACTTTGAATTTGTAAACAGATAGTCGAACCTACTTTTATTTTTCCAGCCGTATCACCCATATTGCTCTGATTGGTAAAATTGCTTTGACATTTGGTACTTGATTGTCTGTTGGATTCAATTCAAAGTTGACTTTGTTTTTCAGACCTGGATAGGTTCGGGAAAAGTACTTGAGAACTAGTAAAAAGCCTTTAGTGCTTTTAAGAGTAATTTTTAAAGCAGTGTAATTGCCTCTGGTCTAATGAGATGTAATATGGTGGGGGAGCAGACGTAACACGGGAGTTGTATTTGCTCAAGTACGTGGCCTTTTGAATCAGCTCCTGCTGCATCTTACTTGCTCCTTTTGGTGCTCCTTCAAGAACAAGGAGTGAGAACTGTAGCTGAGTTTGATGCTGGAGTTTGGAGCTGCTGACACAGGAAGATAACTGAGAGTCCAGACTAAAAACCTGTTGAGTGTCACTGGACTCCTCTCACTGACTCAGAGAGCCTTTGTGCTGGCTCTGGGCAGTAACCTCTGGCCAGGGATACGTCTTGGACAACTGAAATGAGAAAGGAAAAGACTGCATTGATTATAAATATATAATCGATGCACAAGTAAAACCTGGGCTGAAAGTAACATGGGAATTAAATATGCTGCTCTTAATTCATTGTATCTCCGATGCTGAGTCCACTAGTGATGAACAAACCTTGTTTCAAGATGTTGTTTGTAAGACCTGTGCTTCCCTACTTTAAAGAAAAGGGGTTGTTGGGGCTTACTGGCGAGTGTTCAGTTCAGCTATATCAACCATGTCGTTGTCCAGAGGATCCCTAACCTATGGCATTACAGGGTTAATATAATGAAATAAACTCTGCCATGTACCTTCCCAGATTTGGGCTCTGAGGGGACCAGAGGTAAATGATCCTGCTGTTTTTACCTGCTTTGTCAGGAGATTGTCAGCCCCAGAAGTCTATCATAGAATCCCAGACTGGTTTGGGTTGGAAGGGACCTTAAAGCTCATCCAGTTCCAACCCCCCGCCATGGGAACGGACACCTTCCACTACAACAGGT
>NW_009914939.1:35964-56862 GCF_000696875.1 Nestor notabilis | reverse complement strand
CCGCCGGGGGTTGGGCCAGCCACAGCTTCTCTGGGCAACCTGTGCCAGCGCCTCAGCACCCTCACAGGGAAAAACTTCCTCCTAATGTCTCATCTCAATCTCCTCTCTGTCAGGTTAAAGCCATTCCCTCTTGTCCTGTCCTTGTCCAAAGCCTCTCTCCAGGTTTCTTGTAGCCCCTTCAGGTATTGGAAGCCGCTCTAAAGTCTCCCCAGATGCTTCTCTTTTCCAGGCTGAACAAGCCCAGCTCTCTCAGCCTGTCTCCAGAGCAGAGCTGCTCCAGCCCTTGCAGCATCTCCATCCCTTCCTCTGGACTCGCTCCAACAGCTCCATGTCCCTCTTGTGTTGTTGCCTCAGAGCTGGACACAGGACTGCAGGGGGAGATCTCCCCAGAGCACAGTAGAGGGGCAGAATCTCCTCCCTCGACCTGCTGCTGATGCTCTGGGGATGCAGCCCAGCACACGGTGGGGTCCTGGGCTCAAGCACATGCTGCCAGGTCATGGGGAGCTTCTCATCAATTTTTATTGTTTTCATTCTCATCAACCATATTGCTACAAAGGTCCTTTCCTCTTCAGATGGTATCAGTATTCCTTTACCTGAACTCTGCAGGCACAAAAAGGAGAAAGGCACTTTGCTGCAAAAAGGAATTCTTTCCAGTGAAAATACATGCTGGAGCGCCTTTAACTGCGAATCCAGGCTGTGGTTCTGATGGGTACTTTCAGCTGTTTTATGGAGGGGCTTGGTATGAGCATAAGATAAAAGATTATAAAACTGGAGCAGGCTGGAAAGTAGTCTCCAATTGAAAAACTGTGTTGTCTGTTTCTTTTATGTTTCTCCTGATAGAACAGGACATTAGGGAATTAAAAAAAAGCATGAGCAGGGAGAGGTTTTTAATTGGAAAAATAAATTAAAGCAACAGAATCCAAATGTGGGACTCCAAGACATCTGAGTTGTTATGAATAACATATTCTGACTGCCAGCCTGTAGTTTTCAATTTATCTAAACAGAGTCCTGTGACTTTAATTAAAATGTAGTAAGTTTAACAAAGGTTAAAGGATGTATTTACAAGAGGGATTCACTGCTTTACTTACTGTAAAACCCTTCCTCTGCAGACAAGAGGTGGTGTGGTGGCAGTACTAAGCAGGTCAGTAATTTACTCTCAACATGTGAATGTGATTTTGTGACCCAGATTGCTTCTGTGCTCTTCAGTCTGTGACAGAAGCTGTCAGAGAAATAGTGACTTGGGAAGGGTGCTGTAATTGTGTGTTATAGGTGCCCTGAACTTCAGGTCTGTGGTCTTGTGTGTTGGAAGTTAATTTCCACTTACTGACTGTCCCTTTTGTTTGAGAGAGGCTGTAAACTCTTTAGCATAAGAGAGAGATCCAGTGGCATGTCACATCAGCTGCTGTCACGCCTGTGTCATTACAATTACTGCAGTTAATCTTCAAGGAAATGTTCAGGATGAATTCAGCATTATGTGATAAAAGATTAATTTTTAAAGAAGTATTTTAATAGCTGGGATGTTTCCTTGACTGGGTAATGCATCAGCAGAATGGTAGTGTGGGTGTGACCAAAGACTGAGTGATGGTATGTCTTAACCCAGTCCCTCGTTATGATGAAAATTGATTTGTTTCATCCTGGAAAAATCAGCTGAACTTTAATTTTTTTTCATACTGCATGGCTAGAATTGGGAGAAGGCCATGAGTATTTATGAAAGTGCTGGAAAAGCACTATGGAACACAACTGAGAGCAGTCTATACTCTGCCTGCCTGTCCTACATCCTTTGACTACCCCTAAAAGGCAAGCAACCACTTGTGCAGGTCTGTGGGTTCTGTGCTGCAGCAAAGGCCTCACGTAGCTCCTACTCTGAGTGGAGCTGCTGTCTGCTTTGGGTTTCTTTCAGGAGCTGATCCAGGTCCTGCGAGTGTCAGTTATTGAAGAGTAAAAGTCAACCCCTAGGGCTTGGGTTAAGGCTCCTCAACAGGAGCTTTGGCAGCCCCTGAGTTTTAGGGATCTGTGGAGCTGAGTTTGGTAGCCACAAAGCCCAGCTACTGCTGGATATAGACTGGATGTAGCTGGATTTAGCACTGGGGCTTTCTGGGCTTTCTGGGGAAGGGGAAACATTGAGAGACAGGTTGATGACTTGAGCAGGGCAGGAGTAGTATGTTCTGCTTTACCACTGGCATCTCCCTTTCTTTGTGTTTGTGTGCCATGGGTGTGTTGGAGAGGAAGGATGGGTAATGGCAGAGGAAATTATCTGAAATCAAGACTGGCAAGCCTCAAATGATTTTGTGTGTGAAGAGCTGTATTATCCCATTTTCAAGTATATTTTATAGTGTCCCAATACATATGTAGACTTTCAATTTTTTTCAATGTCAAAGTAATAAACCCTTAAATTGGGGTGGTTACTTACAAGAGCAGTCGCTGAATGCTTACCCTGCATAGTTTGAAATGTACCCATCTATTTGTTTGTGTGAATGTTTTTCAGGGGACATCTCCTGCTGTTTGGTTCTACTTTCATTTGCTGGAGCGCTGATGGGGTCAGATGGGCAGAGGACGAGCACAAGAATTTGAGAATCCACCAGAGAGAGCAAATGTTTTGAGTTTTGTTCTCTTTGGATTATAAAACAATTATCTTGCCGCAGCCAGGCAGATTAACTGAGATCCAACCCAGAAATGAACTCTCCTGTTTGAAGTGGTTCACTAACTGGAGTTTAGAACTGGATGTCACATAGGGTAGTACTGGAGCTGAATTGAGAAATGGTAGTATAATTTTAGTTAAATACCTTTATAAAAGCACTGGCCCTTTGCCAAAGAGCAGATGAGAACCCCTCTGAAGTATTCAGAAGCTGACTTGAGATCTGAGTCTCCATATAGCAAATAACACAGAGTCTTTCCCAATGATCTGAAACCTCACGAGTGCTGTGGGGTGGGAGAGGGCAACTGAGACTGCTCAAGTCTGTGAAACCAGCCCAGAGCTTTATGAAGGCATTTAGTACTTGGGGAGTCTCTTTATTTTCTGTGACAGTTTAGAACAGCAATAATTCCTGAAAGGTAATTCTTTTTAGGAAGCCAGCCTTGTCAAAACCTTCCAGTTGACTGCAGGGTGGTGGAGCTGCTTGACTGCATTTATTACTGCCCAAACCTGACAGTCCTCATCATGGCACCACTTTGATGGAGTAGCCTGACAGCACTTTTAAGGGCAGACAGTGGCGCCATGAGCAGTCATGTTTGTTCCTGGGGTGTGGGGAGCTGGGCACATGTGGGGTGCTCAGAGGTGGAACGTGTCCAGGCGTGGGAACACCATGAGTGGGGCTGCCATGGCTCTGGCAGGCATCTTGCTGCAGCAGCAGAGGTGTCCTCTTGCACTTCACACGTCCCGCAGAGCCATGTGGCATGTTTGCAGGCTTCCCTGCCTCTGGAAGAGCTCTGTCCAGGCCTCTGTGACATTTGGATGGTCCTGCAGCATGTAGGGAGGGACAAGTGGGCTCCATACTGAGTGTGGGGACAACTGAGTTTCTGGTTCTGAGCTGTGGGTGAGAGCTGCTTTGCAAATGTGCTGATAGAGAGAGTGGCAAAGGCAGCCCAGCCTCATGCTTCAGAAGGTGAGGTGTTTCTGGGAGTTGAGGAAGTATTCCATTTCTGCACAGTAAGTGTAAAGTGAGCTGGTTGGGGTGTCTTGTGGTTTTGGTGGTGGTTTTTTATTTTAGAAAAAAAAAAATAAAAAACAGGTATTAGCCACTGCTTCTAGTTTAAATATTTTACTAATTTAAGAACATTACTGTGATCTGTATTACCAAAGTAATGATACATCGAAGGAGCAGTAGGGTGAAAGATGATAGTTTGATCCTCAGCATAGGAGTAAGGTAACATGCTACTTCCAGTCCTAGAAGTTGCTTTCGTATCTGCGATCAGTCAGTAATCAAAGAATCAGCAGAAGCTGCATTACCTAATTGGGCTGCAATTTTAGTGGCATTCAGGAATGAAAAGTGAGAGCAAATGACTAGCCCCATGACAACTAATGCAACTAGAAGGACTTCCCAAGCCCTTGCTGAATCCTTTTGTGTCACACCAACCACTTACCTTAAACTTGACTGCAAGACGCACTGTGCAGCATCCCTGGGGTGAAATCCTGGCCCCAGTGAAGTCTCATTGCAGTGAAAGCTCTCCTTGACTTCAGCTGAGCCACGCTTTCACCTCCTTTCAGATGCTGGGAGAGGTGAGCTCCAAACCTGAGCGCTGTCCTTGGAGAGTGCTTTTCTGTCTGTCTGCCTGGCAGTTTCCATCAAAACTTGATTTTAGCACCAATATAGTGGCTCATTCAATGTTTGCTGTGTGTTTCGTACACCACCTGAGTCACGGCCAATCAGTTACGGAGGGAGCATTGATTTTAGCACCAATATAGTGGCTCATTCAATGTTTGCTGTGTGTTTCGTACACCACCTGAGTCACGGCCAATTAGTTACGGAGAGAGCGCAATGTTGTCTTTCAAACCACCAAGGCTAAAATGGGCAGTTGAAAAATACCCTGGGAAAAGGGAGCTGTGGGTTATCTGGGGAACCTGTGGCAAGAACTGAGGAACATGGGATGAGTCGGCCCTCCATAGGGTCACAGAGACTGGCTAATGGGGAGGAGTGGCAGCTCCAGGGAGAGGCTTGCCCAGTGGCAAGCCCTCACGGGAGGGCTCTGGCAGGACTGGGGCAGCAAAGGCAAGGTGTGAACAAGCAAAGCCTGTGATCCTCAGCCTGCAGGTACCTTCAGTCACGAAAAGAAATTGGCTCTGGAATATGGAGGAGATGATTTTATGATTATACAGAAATCATTTAGTGATGACACGAACCTCTTGATGAGATGATCTTATGACAAGATACACTGTAAAGAAATTAACTTCTCAGCAGGTGATTTTATTTGGAGGAGGGGAAAGAAACTGTTTAGTAGAAAGTTTGCTTGTGAGTGGCTTCCTTTAAATGTAGTTTTTGTAGCAGTGCAGGAAGGAGTTGGAATCTTGCAGTTGCGCCTGTCTTACTGTGCTGGGTAAAGATCAGGGGCTGAGATCAGTGTAAGGCAGAAAAGAGGAAAGCTGCATATCTTTTGTGAAGAAGGACTGTTTCTAAGGTGTAAGCTTACTGTGCTTCAGGTTCTGCTGTAATGGCCAGTTGGGAAGACCCATGTGCTATAGGTCTTGGGCCAGGGATTGCCAGGTCCTTGCATGATGAAGCTAGATGTAACAGAAGCCAAGTTTCAGTGCTGCCAGTTCTCACTCAACAAATATCTCATGACAAACACCAGCGATAACCTTAGTTATTTCTCCACTCCCCGTGACAAAATGGAGATGACTTGAGCCATGTGACCACGGTTTTACCTGTTTGTTCTGGTAGAACTTTATGCAGGGGTTAATTTTGCTGCAAGACCAGAACTGCCAGTGCTGCTTTGTGCTATTATCATGATGCACATTTTTGTTCTCTTGCTTTCTGATGTCAGATCAGCTTCATTGTTTACTAGTTGTTTCATAGATACTTTAATATAGTTTTTTAACTTCATATCCATCCTGCTGTAAGGGCTTCTTGTTTTATTTGTGGGAGAAGAGCTTTCCTTCGTTTTCTATCTTGGAAGAACCCACTGAATTAATTTTCCCCTCTTATTTCTAGAATCTGTTTTTAATTGCTTGGTTTAATTGGTTTACTGATACTTGGCATCTGGGATGTGCTCTGAACATTTGGTTCATCCAAGATAGGCTTTTCATATGATGCTTGGTATGGTAAGAAGTGAGTGTGCAGTGCTTATAGCTCTCCTGTTAAGAGTTTGCTTTGTTCGGTGTTCTTTTTTAGAATCTGATTCAAAGCTTGTTGAGTTCAAAGGGTGTCTTTTAGTGATCCCATGGGCTTAGTGTTGTTGTCATTTATAGATGGGTTTGTCTCCTTGTCTGTAGTGGATACTTGTGTGCATCGTAAATAAACCTACCGCTATGTGTTTTATGCTCTGGCACTTGGATAGTGCTCTGGATACATCACATGTAAGACCCATTTGAGCTTGTAGTTGGACGTAATTTGTTCTCTCACAGCTCTCGAAAATCCCAGGCAAATGGACAAATTTCTGCTTCTGACTCAAGTCTATTTTCTGGGTTTCTTGCACTTCCAGGAGTGTCTGTTACATGGGTGGATAAACACTGCAGCCTTGTAGACAGGCTGTTAGCCTGGGGTTTAGATACTGTTAGGACTGTTACCAGGAACCAGTTGTATCTGTTTCGTCATTTACAAAGTGAAGTGGATAATACTGACCTTGTTTGTAAAGGTGTTTGAATTCACCTCAGTGTCTCCAGATGAAAGATGCCATACAGGGATAGTACTCTGCAAAAGATGCATTTCTGCCCTTCATGTGGCCAATGTCATGTCATTTAGTGGGTCCAGTCCCCTACTTGAATCAATAACAATGACTTGGTTTAGTTTCATGCCCAAGAAATACTACTAAAATTCAGTGAAACATGCTCCTCTAATCACCTTTACTTGTATTTGTTTCATTTCCTCCTGTTGATTAGAGGGCTTGAAAGCTGAATTGCCTTTCTCTTGAATGAAAGAGTGAGAGATGGCTGTCGGAGTTTTATTTAGATACATTTTTACTTCTAAATTTAATTTGTGGTTGGAATAATAAATCTGAAAAGTAGAGCACATTAACCTTATCTCTGTGATTATACAGGAAAATCAATGAAATCGTTTGGGTGACAGAGTTTGAAGAGAACTTAAAACCTGAGCATGCCCTTGTGAGTCTTTTACCCAACATATACTATTACTGGATACCTACCTCCTGGAGCTGAACAATAACTTTGGATTAATACTTGTCAGTTATTGTTACATATTCAAAATTTAATAACAAAAGTCTTCCCTCAAACCCCGAGATTTTAATCTAAATTGTTTTCCTCTGTTGTGTGATCGTGAACTCCTAGACTAGGACAGAGGAGATGGCACAAAAAATCAAACTTTCCCTCAGGAAGATGATTTTTCTGAAGCAGAACACTCTGAACTGAATGAATAATTCAGTTCAAGTTGCTCCAGACCTGAATGTGTGTCAAATAATGCATTCTATCTGCAAACACTATCAAGAAAATCCCAACACATTGGTATTGACACATTTTCATTGGGAAGCATAGAGAAAATGGGTTGAAAGATAATGATATCTTATTTCTTTTTAAAATCAGTTTTTAACCCCTTTGGAAGGATAGACATATAGACAAATGCCAATGTCCTGTCTTAAAGTGAGAGACTCATCTAATCATCAGTTTCTTTAAGCAGCTGGGAATGAGAAAACATGTTGGACAAACTTTTTAAAGCTGCTGGTTATTTTGTATAATAGACTCTGTTAGGAAGCCTGACTTTTACTATTTCATAGAATCCTGGGCTGGTTTGGGTTGGAGGGGACCATAAAGGTCATCCGGTTCCAACACCCTCCCATGGGCAGGGACTCCTTCCACTAGACCAGGTTGCTCCAAGCCCCGTCCAGCCTGGCCTTGAACACCTCTTCCCTCCAGCCTGTCGACCACACCACACAGCTTGGTGAAGGTGCTCAATCCCATCATCCCATGTTGCCAGCAAGGATGTTAAACAGAGAAAGGCTGATGCAAAATATGGAGGAACCTTCCTCTCTCCTCTGACATTCCATTACAGGTTGAGTGCTATTTGGAAGACTTTGCTGTGAACAGCGCGTTATTTTGTGTGACTTTTCTACACCCTTCAGTTTATTTAAAGGATCTGAGGATCCAGATGGATCGAATAGTTGCAAGAGAATGTCAGTTTTGAGGATCAGGTTTTGAATTGCAAAAATGTGTTCTGATGATTCACCCTAATGTCAGCAAGGGGTCCTGTGCAGTCGTGGGACCTTCAGAGAGTGATTCATTTACTGTAAGATGAATCACACCCTAGAAACACTGATGTCTCTTCATTAGAGAAGTGAGTCTAGAGGACCAGCTCCACTGTAGGTGTCAACTTAAGAGACATCTAAAATTGGGTGTGATGAATTCAACACCTGGTGGTTACATGGAAATTTATAGCTTCAGTGGGATAAATTCTGGCCTGATCAGGAACAAAAAAGCCTGTTCTTGGGTTAACAGAGACCAGGGGCTGAGAAATAAGGTTCCTGCCTTGCCTCAGCCACATGAATATTTAGACTGCAGCTATTTATTTTTTAATGGTACTACTAATAAAATAAATCTGTCTGGTTCCTGTCTAGCCCATTTAAGAAGGCATGTTCCTATTTTAGTGATCTAGTCATATTTTAGACCTGAAAATTTAGAAATGTCATGATTTGGTGTGCTGCTTTGTAGTAACTGTTGGAGTCTCTTATTCAGAATTTTAGGCAGTTACGTCTCCTGATTACTCCATGTTGGCAGATGTATTCTAATGCAACCAGGCACAAAGTTTATTTTCGTGTTCTGCTAAATATTTCAGCTCTTTCCAAAATGTTTCTGGCATGGCAAATATGTACGTCTGAAGTAGAGCTGCACCTCCACAAAAGTGGAAATACTCTCCAAGTGTCAACTTTTGCTTGTTCAAGTAGTGTATAAGGAATCTCCACTGCAAGAGGCAATTTCAGGTCACGTTTTTTCCAGAGGGCACTGGCCCAGTGCATGTGGCTGTTAAGCCTCAGTTGTGCCTGGTCTGATGGCTTAGATCGTGGGCACTGTCCCTCCCTGACTGTCTTTGTCATCTTGGTTAATCAGTTCGTCTTTCTGTGCCTCAGTTTACACACATGTAAAATGAGGATATTTCCTCATTTTACCAGAATATTATAAAGGTGTTCAAAATAATTTTAGATTGAATGTGTGGAAGGGAGCTGTCTCCTTGTCCAGGAGAGCTTCATTTCTAGAGAGGTTCTTCCTCTGTGCAGAGGAAGGTGCATGTATGTGTATTTGCATGCAGATGCTTTGGATGGGCTTCCTTTCAGGAATCCACTGTTCATTTTATAGATTTTCTCTTTCTGTACATTGTGTTCATTATGCCACAGACACCTGTTTGGAATGCATCCTTGAAAAACGTCTTTCTGAGGTTTGCATAAGAATGCTTAATAAATCCAAATACGGTGCAGATACAAAGCACAAGGATCGTGGGTCTGTGTCAATTAACAGGTGTTTTTCTTCCTACATGTAGCTAAATGGAAGGGTGGTTAATGAATGTATTCTGAGCATGAACGGTTCAAGAAAGAATGTTCATGGCTGTATAACTGCAGGTTTATGGTTTAGCTTCTTTGAAGTATGTTGGCATAAAGTAGGGGCAAGTCAAGCTTTCTCTTGGAAAGTGCATGCAGTAAACGTAAATCTGAAAGTCTGAAGCATGGAGTAGAGCTTCCATTAACCTGGAGCCCTGGGCCTCCTCATGCTGGAGGGGCTAGACTACAGTTCCCCGGAGCCCTCTTTCTAAGCATTCCTGTTCTTGTGAAGTGTATTGTGCATTTCCCTGTGTGGATACCAAAGCCAAATATGTTGGAGACTGATCTCCAAGGAGCTCTAGACCAGCACTTCATAACCTGGAGTATTGGCCAGGCATGGATCAAGCCATATAAATAAGTGACACACCTCAGCCCAGAAAAATCAAGCAAAGGAATGAGAATGATGTGTGAGCTTAATGTAGATGTTAAAAAAGAATGATCCTTTTGTGTCTGTTCAGCAACAGTAGTTTTTCAGCCTGAAAAATACCTCTTTTCTTACAAATGAAAACCGGTAGAGGAAGGGGAGCAGAACAAGGTTTTTTCCCGCTTCACAAGCAATAGTTGTAAGAAATTTTCACCTGTAAGTAGAAGCTTATCTCATTACCCTTTGAGATACCTTACAAAATGTTTGTGCTTTGTGGGTTTTTCTAAGTGAGGGAAACCCCTGAACAATCACCTCAGTGATCAGTAGTACTTGGTAGCCTTGTACATGGCACACATCCGTGGGTAACCCTGATGTCTGGGTGAAACCCTATTCCCAACTGCTAAGGTATCAAGTACCACCTTAATAATGTTGTATGGACAGGGTGTCTTCAGTAGCTGTGAAGTCTCTCTCCTTCTCAGAAACCTGCTCTAGGAATGCTGCAGGGTTTCTGATGTTCTTGTGACCAGTTCTGTCACTGGTTCCTGCTTTGCTCCAGCTGCACACCGGTCAGCTCTGCTGGCCACCAGCAGGCAACCTGTTGTGGTGAAGCTCTGCTCACTGATACTTGAAAATGCTTGTTTTCATCTTTATTGAATAGTAAATTATATTTCAAATTTATTAAATATAAAAATTCCTTAACTCTCAGTCTCTAGTTGTGAGTTTAGTAATGCTGTGATGTCTCTTTGCTCAAATTAGTTCAGAAGCTTCTTGCATGTAGTTCCAGTTTTATTTTGTGCAGCTGTTTTCCCTTTGTGTGGCAGATTGTAGTCTTGCTGGAAAAGTCCCATGGATTTTTTTGTATCACTCTCCCACTTGGTCAGGAGATGCAGGGATCTGGTTTGTGGTTTGTGTTTTTTATTTTTCATTTATTTTTAATTCATTAGAGAAGTGGTACATGGTGAACCATGTTCCTTGTGATTCATTTTTCTTTCGTCTTTGGCTGTTAGGAATTCAGATGTGCTTTTTGACCTCTTCGTTTCCCAAGAGTACAGAGATAAGCTGTGTGTATACTTGCTGGGGCTTTTCTGCTGATGTTTAACAGTATATAGTAATAAACTAAGCTCCCATTGTTCACTAACCAAATAGTGTCGACCAATGCATCTTTTTCCCTTGGAAAATAAGCAAGGACTGATCTACATCTCATTCCTTCTCTGGAATCCTGAGCCTGTTACTCCATGGGCAGATCTATGGAGAAGAAAACCAACCTGCCTCTTAGACACATACAGAATAAGGCATAAACTAACCTTTAATTAATCCCTTAATTTAACATAAATCCCTGCTTCAGAAAAGGAATTAGAGTAGAACAGTAGAGGAATATGGGGAACACGTGTTAGGAACGGTACTTTCTGCAGAGAATCTGGGAGGAAGGTTGCTACAGCCTTTTTCATATAGGTTGAAAGTCTTTGTTAAATCCTCAGAAAGGGCAAGATAAACCACTTTGGTCTGTCTCTGATGTGTTTTCCTCCTTGCTGTTGTTGAACTGCCATATAGTAAGGTCAGTTAGGATTTGGGTTTTTTACTATGTAATTGCAGACAGATATTGTAGAGTTCCTTTATAAATTGTAACAAGGCCAGGTGAATAAAAATAAACTATTCCTCAATAAGTCGTGTTGTTGAACCTGGTCAGCATTGGGATTTTATCTGTTAGCAGAAGTGGAGTTCATGGAATATTGATGAGCCTTTTTACGAGATGAGAAATTTTCTGGTGAGAACATTATTGAGCTAAGTCATGACTAAAGATGTGCTATACATCCACAGAGAAATTCCTAGTATGATAGTGCAATTCCGTGAGTGGTTTTCTCATGAAGAATGTCAGTTCTTTGTTCCTCATCCAGCATTTTGCAGCAGTTTTGCATCTGAGTAGGTCTTCAATTCTGCATGAGGTATGGCAGTGAGGGTCTATTTCCACTTTACAATATTAACAGAGAGAGTGCGTGCAAAGTTCTTCTAAGTCTCAAAACATGGTTTAAAAGAATGTTGTCTTGTTTTGCTGTATGAACAGGTGAAACAGCTCAGCATGGTAATTTTGGAAGTGATTAACTAGCAGAGGCAGAAATTTCCCAGAGCTTTGAATGTATCATGTTGATGAAATGTGATGAACTAGGGCTGTGGCTGATGATGATTATAATCAACGTAGGCAATAAAATCATGAGTATTAGAAGAGATCTTTGGACTCCTGTACTCGCACTCAAGCTGGAATTTTCATGTAACTGTTTTGTTCTTGGGTTTTCTGTTCTTTTTTTTTTTTAAGGAAATAGTAAGGTTGCCTCCAGCTTTTTAGATTGCTTCCATTTGGTTTTGGCAAATGGTTTCCTTCTTTTCTGGATAAGTGGAAGTGGGTGGAATATCTGATTCTTTGTTGTTTGGCATAAACACTTTTATAGAGCTTTCTTGAAGTTCTTGAACACTAGGGTTTTTTCTAGGCCTTTGCAAATGTATGAATTGTAGAATAACGTGGTGTGGTGGATTTGGCCCTGGCTGGACACCTCCACCAAAGCCACTCTATCGCTCCTTCTCAACTGGACAGGGGAGAGAAAATGAAACAAAAGGCTTGTGGGTTAAGATAAGTGCAAGGAGAGATCACTCACCAGTTACTGTCATGGGTGAAAGAGACTCAACTTGAGGAAATTAGTTTAATTTCTTACCCATCAAATCAGAGTAGGCTAATGAGAAATAAACCCAAACATTAAAACACCTTCTCCACACCCTCCCTTCCTCCCGGGCTCAACCTCACTCGCAAATTCTTTGCCTCTTTCCCCCAGCAGTGCTGGGGGGCAGGGAATGGGGGTTATGGTCAGTTCATCACATGGCTCTGCTGTTCTTTCCTCCTCATGCTGTTGCTGATGGGTTTGGCTTTGGACAGTTGCAGATCCCTCTTAGAGCTGGCTGGCATTGGCTCCATCGGACACGGGGAAAGCTTCTGGCAGCTTCTCTCAGAGGCCATCCTTGCAGTTTCCCCCTTGTCAAAACCTTACCAATATATGTGGCAACTTAGAACACAGAATTCAATAATTACACTTGGTGAGTTTGGGCTAGGAACATTTGCAGTGTGTATGAGAAGATGACTGTGCAATGAGTTGTGTTTGGTTGACTTGTATTTTAATGTAGTGTTCATTTTCTATGTTTGTTTTAAAGCCATAGCTTTAAAGAAGGAAGAAAAATTATTTCGCCCCTTTTAAACATACAGAGAATTTCATCCCTTTAAGCTGCAGGTCTTGATACATTCCCAGTCTTTTCCATTGGCTGTCATGCTGGTGTGACTGCACGGCAGTGCATACTCCTTGTGAGCTGGATAGCAATGGAAATGTGTTTCAGTAATCCTTAGTAAGCATGCTGCTTTTGTTCTGAAGCAGTTAAGTTCATGGCTTCCACTGGTGTGGCTTGGCAAAATGAGAATTCAGGGGAAGTAACTTCAGTCTGGAATTCTTGGCATTCTAATATAATGATACCTTTGCTGTAGTGGTCTGAGTTCCTGAAAAAGCTGTTATAGAAACTTTATTACAGCTTCCCTGAAAATAAACAAAAAACCCCAAGCAAACCTTTTTAAAACTCCAGATACTTGTATTTGTGAATTCAAAAATGCTGTTACAGCAGTTTTTCATTAATTAATTTTACAAACTTGGAGTGCAGATTACTGCATTCATCTGCAAGTTTATGTAGTACATAAAGTTTACTAATAGACCTCATGTTACTTGTTGTCATTGTTATTTCTTACTGTTATTATTGCCAGTTCCTCGAGGAATAACTAGGAAAATGCCCCTGTATTGCTAATTACCAAACATATATAGAATCATAGAATGGTTTGGAACCCCCTGCCACGGGCAGGGACACCTTCCACTGGACCAGGCTGCTCCAAGCCCTGTTCAAGCTAGTCTTAAACACTGCCAGAGATGGGGCAGCCACAGCTTCTCTGGGCAACCTTGTCCAGGGCCTCACCACCCGCATAGGGAAGAAATTCTGCCTAAAATCTCATCTCAATCTCCCCTCTGTCAGTTTAAAGCCATTCCCCCTTGTCCTGTCCCTACAGACCCTTGTCCAAAACCCCTCTCCAAAACCCCAGCAAGGTTTCTTGTTGGCCCCTTTAAGCACTGGGAGCTGCTCTAAGGTCTCCCATTAAGGAGCCTTTTCTTCTCGAGGCTGAACAAGCCCAGCTCTCTCAGCCTGTTTCCAGAGCAGAGCTGCTCCAGCCCTCACAGCACCTTTATGGCTCTTGGTTGCAGAGGTCCCATTCTGTAGCAGACCTGTGCTGGTGACATGGGCAAGCTGGATGTGCTGTAGTGGCACCACACTAGAGGACCCAGGCTGAATGAATGCAGTGATAGTAGCAAGCAGGAGAGGTGGATAAAATCTCTCTGGTGGATAAAACAAAGGTCTGGGTGCAAATGTAGAAAGAAAAACGGTGTGGGAGGAGAGATAGAATAAAGGTTCCTTGTGAAGTTTATTCCAAATCCTAAACAGTCTGAAAACCTCAAAGGGTTGTTTCTCTGGTTGGGTCTTGGAAAGGTGTGCACCGTTTTTCCAGAATGGATAGGTTTAATAGTTTTTTTTCCTTTTTGCTTTATAAGTTGCAATATAACTTCCTAACCGTCAATGATAAATACTGTGTTTAATGAAAAATCCAGTTTTTTGTTTTGGTATTACTTTCCATCTTTTACTGTTAACTGATTGTGACTAGGAATTCTTCAGAGGAAAAAGAAGATTGGAGTAATGGCAATGTGTTTCCTCTACAGGATTTATGAACGTGTTATTGATCCCCCAGAAACGGATTTGGCACCGGAAAGCAGTATATGGCTTGGACAGAGAAACAGGAAACATGGTTTCTTTAAGGTAAGCAGATAGAAAATGGCACATGAAGAAGGAATCAATAAATAGTCCACAGGATGTTTCTGTTTATTTGTCTTAGGCTCCTGAAATCTGATTTGTATGAATTTTAGTAGAAACTGTGGACTTGGGGTTTGAGACAGGTCCAACGTTTGGAGAAAAGGCTTGAGAGCAGTGTAATCACTGATGCAGTGCCCAGTATTTGGGGGTTTTGTTTGGTTTCCTTCATGGAGGTTTCATCTGCTTGCTGTGCTCTGCCTTGCCACTTCTTGGGACAGAATGACACTGCCCAAGGAGAGCCAGAGTCTATTCTTGGCTTTCGCCTTTAAACCTTTGCTGTGGTCTCCTGCTGAGAGAGTGTTGTGGTTTAAGCCCAGCAGGTAACTTGGAACCACGCAGCTGCTCGCTCACTCCCCTCCTTCTTCCTTTCCCCGCTCCCGGAGGGATGGGGAGGAGAATTGGAGGGATGTAACTCCCACGGGTTGAGATAAGAGCAGTCCAGTAGCTAAGGTATAATACAAACCACTGCTGCTGCCACCAGTAATAATGATGATGATAAGGGAAATAACAAGGGGAGAGGACACAACCGCTCACCACCCGCCGACCGATACCCAGCCCGACCCGAGCAGCGATCTGGGCCTTCTGGGTGACTCCCCCCAGTTTCTATACTGGCCATGACGTGCTGTGGTGTGGAATAGCCCTTTGGGCAGTTTGGGTCAGGTGTCCTGTCTCTGCTTCCTCCCGGCTTCCCCTCCTCCCTGGCAGAGCATGAGACTGAGAAAGTCCTTGGTCAGAGTAAACATCACTGAGCAACAACTAAAACCATCGGTGTTATCAGCGTTGTTCCCAGGCTGAAAGTCAAAACCACAGCCCTGCACCAGCTACTAAGGAGGAGACTGCTGGATGACTGCTGGAGCTGAACCCAGGACAGAGTGTGGTGAATTTAATCACTTTTGGTGGGCATTTCCTCCTTGATTTCATATCCAGAATACTCTCACACTTCTGCTGTTTGCCTCAGATTACTCTTGCTTGTTTGCCCCTGTCAGTATTGACTTTTAGAGCAGAGGTCTGCTGGCCTGCAAACCTTCCAGCTTTGGCAGATACCAGCTATTGTACACAGTGCATTTGCTTTGCTGCAAAGCAGTAGATTTTTCTGTTCCTGGAGTACTTTCCTTCCTTTCTTTCTGTTTTTCTCAGCTAAGTGTGTCACTGTGTTTCTCGATTGAGAGTGAATAGTGGGTTACTGAGTTTTGTTCATGAGTTTCTTTGTCCTTTGGAGCTTCCACTGCTTCCAAACAGCCTCATCTGTGAGGCTGGCTGGCTGGTGGGACTTGGGCTGTTCCTACCTTCTAGCTGGAAACCCTGACTTTTTCCTTCTACAAGACTCCCCAAATCATCATCGAGTAGGCCAGTATGGGCATGAGGAACTTTCCAGAAGAAAGAGAGGATTCAGGTAATGGCAATATATTTCCAAAGTGAAAAGGACAGAGAAGTGACCTCCAGCTTGAAAAGTTCTGTCCTGTATGTTTTCTTTCAATCACTGCATACTTTTCTGGTCGAGGCTGAATTGCTGAACCAATGAAGAAACAAAATCCACCAACACAACACACCCCCTCCACCTGGAAATTAATTCTTTTAATTTGTGAGCAAGCTATAGAAAAGTTTCTGATGTTTGTTCCCATTCTGTGCACCAAGCCACAGCGCCAGCATTGCTCAGTGAGAGTCTCTAGTGCAGCGATGGCTGATCTGCCCAGCCTCGGTACTGGCATGGATTTGTTGCCAGGGTGATTTACCACCCACTCCGTTTCCCCTTGGAGCTGTCAGCTCATGAGGCAATTTTCCAAGTTGCTGTTTTTCTGAGGAGCTCTCCTCAAAGCCCTCAGATTTCAACAGTAGGAACAATTATTTTATGCTTATGTTCTTTTAACACAGCAACTAACAGTTTTACTGGTAAAACCAAGGTAAAAGGTAACTTTTAGCCTAAGTGAGGGTCTGAGAGTTGCTTTGAGCCTGGAGTCCATTCCATCCTCCAGCAGCTGAGCTGTCACTGTGAGTGAAATCCATGATATTATTTTATTCTACAGCTGTTGGTTTTTTACCTCAGCTGCTTCCCATAATCCCACAGATGGCAAACATCTGTTTATTGCTCCATAGGGCAAAAAAAAGAAGTTCTATTGGATTCGCCCATCTTAAATTTGTACTTTCTGCAGTCAGAGCCTCACAACTCTGGGATAGTCTTTGTTTGTAAATTAATATTTCTACGTGTTAACACTCTGGAAGCAGCAGGGTAGCTAATGATATGCTAATGAGCTGACAGTTTTTATTGATCATAATTAAAGCCAACAAATGCCTTACTTACTTTGCTTTCTGCCTGCTTGAATATTTTACTGACTTCAGCTTCTTTTAATCCTTCTTGAGAGTTTCAGAAATCTTACTGGAGTTGGTTTTTTTCATGTTACTCAATGCAAAAAATGGGGATTTTGCCAGTTTGTCAGGAGTTCATATCTCTTTCCATATATTTACATGCTCAGCAGAACCCACCATTCTTTTTCAGGACAATTTGCTTCACTGGTTTAGCATATAAAAAACTAGATCTGTTTTCCTTAATGTAAATAGAGATCTGCAGGGAAATAAGGGTGTTAAAGAAGAATTAGCATTTTTGCCAGTGTGTTGGAGCCATGACAATGTATGTAACAGAAAGCACTGGATACTGCTCTGAGGGTCATCTTTGCCGTTCCAAAGATTTTCTTACTTTAGTTAATTAATTGTTGTGTCTTTACATAAATGAATAGCATTAAAGAACATTTTGGGCCATAGTGTCATGCCTGTTTTAAATCATAATTCCTCAGTACATCAGCAGAGGAAGGTGTGGATGTGATATTCGTACGTCACTGTGGCCACTTGCTGTCATTTTCCTTATTTATGCTTTTGTTCCGCATCCTTCCTTGCAGTCATTATTCCACAAGCAGCCCAGCTGTGTCTGTGGCCTTGCTGGGGAATGAAGTGCTTAATGCTGGACAGAGCCTTGGGTGACATGGTTTAGTGCGAGGTGTCCCTGCCCATGGCAGGGGGGGTTGGAACTAGATGATCTTAAGGTCCTTTCCAACCCTAACTATTCCATGGTTCTATGCTGTAACCAAGGGAATTGATTGAGGTCTTCCCCTTTGCAGCTAGTATCTCTTACTAGTTGTAACTTACCTGCTATGACCAAGGAGTTTGGACAAGATGGAATGGTTTTAGCTGTGGTGGGAGCAAATGCAGAGCAGGCTTTAGAGAGCTTTGTCTGTTTGCTTTGAAGGGAGTCTCCTTAATTAATTCCTTTGAAAAATACACACTGACCCTTCTGATTTGTTTGTGTGGCCTAAAACCAAGATTTGTTTTAGGGCTAGAGAATACCATTATAATCAGATTAGGAAACCAGAGTACCTGCAACTGAGGAATAGAGTGATAGGAGACATCCAGGGAACTACTCCAGGACTCTAGGATGGATCCAGCTACTGCCAGATGAGAATTATCTGCAAAATTCATGTTATCCCTGGGGAGAGCCTTTCCCCCTAAGAGCTGCTGTGGCAATGAGTTCATTCATGCCTTGCTGGCCGGGTGATTTATGCTTAAAGACAATGATTTTCATCCCTGCTAGAGCTGGCTCTATTCATCTTACTGCTATGGCTGGGGATTGTAGAGTAGGTGCTTGAGAAGTATGTTGGTATTTTGACTGCACAGCATCATATGTGTACGTGGGCCCCTGTAGTCATTTTGCTCTCAGGGTTGTGCAGACTGAGGTGAGGTATGTGCAGTGCCAGGGGCGGCTGTTGAGCTGCTGTGTGCAGAGGACGCAGTGCTGATGTGGTGGTGATGGTGTAGCATTGCCTAGGGACAGGGTTTGGGGCACGTTTGCTGGTGCAACCACGCAGAGCCTTTCAGAGCCCTGGCCAATGCAGCTTACACAGTGGTGTGGCAGCATTATGCCTGTGGGAGAAGTAGGTTTAAAGAGCGTGAAAGCCAGTGGAGGAAATGAAAACGCAGAAGTGGAGGTCTCGTGGAATATATGAGCCTTTCCACAGGATGTGGGAGGAGTCTGTAATAGAGACATGAGAATTGCAATAAACAGGGATTTTGCATTACATCCTCATGGGATGGGCTTGATATTTAGTGCTGCAGGCCTGAATTTAATCTTGTAGCTGGTAATCTGCCTGCACAGATGAAGGCTTTTCAAGCTAGTGAGTCCTGATGCTGAGCTGCAGCTTTGGTTGTAGTTGGCCAAATACTTTAATGATAACATAAAGTGATGTCTGCTCGGGAAGGGAAAAAACGGGAAGATTTTGACCACTGACATCTCCCTGCCAGGGTCAAATCCTGATGGATTTGAATCCTTCATAGAATGTGGACTGAAGAACTCCACCCTTTTCCAAAGTGAACCAGGGCTCTGGGCTTCCCCTGGGGAAATTTGCATGCCTAATTCTCCTGGCTGTGGTTGTAGACAGCTCTCGGCAACCCAGACTTAATGGTGAAGGAGGAACAGTTCAAGTTTGTTCATATGTGTTACAATAATTATGACTGTAGTAAGTGTTTGCCTATAGTGAAATCTTGCTATTAGAAAAATGAATCAGCAGAATTTGTGCTCTTTGAAGGTTCACTTCTATATTTGATTGTATTAATACGGTTTCACAGGGTTTATAGACTTAGAAGTCTATTCACTGTATCGGTGAATTGAAGTTCATATACTTTTCCATGGTAACATGCTTTCAAGTAGGCAGAAATGAAGGCACAAAAAATAGTTGTGTTTCCTCTTCACGTGGTATTTAAATGCAAATCTGTCTAAAAGACTGTTGAGTGGTGAGGCTCAGATGCAACAAACATTTGAAGTTTAACAGGCACTGTTAAAAAAGAGGCTGAGGAAAACATTATTTCTGGGTAATGTCTTGTAGCTGTGTGATATGGTCTGGTGAAACTTGTCATCTCATTTACTCTTGGTTGAGCTTTTCACTGGAGAGGCTTCAACATTGAACTGTATTTATATGTCTCACCTAATTTCTGGGTGATGGCTGCTGGTAGAAAGGATGTGAAATGGCTTTCAGGATGTCCCATCGCCACTGACAGTATTACTTCTCATTATTACAACAACGGTTTCATTATCTCGTAGATGAAAAGGTTAATGAATGTATATACTTCTGCAAGAAAGGCAGTGTGATCTGATTATGTCTTTATATTTTCAGATAATACTTGATCATGAAACAGTAAGCAGGATTTTTTTTATGAGTGCTTGCTGATTATCTGCTCCTTTAGCAAGTGAGCATGTCAGTTTTGAATGCTACTGTACTTGCCAGGCTTCAAGGGCTGTCTGAGCCTGTATTTTATTTGTGGATGGAGTTTTCAGCAAGTTACTATGTCCTCAGTGTGCAAAATTCACTCTATTGCAATTTAACTGAGAATTGAAAGATACTCTTATAAAGCACTAATTTGATAACTGCCACAATGATGAATTTCCTTTCAAATTAATGAAATTCTTCTGTGTCTGGGAGGAGATAGAGCTGTGTCACAGCATCTGATTAACAGTCAGGACGAGTGCAAGTAGCAGCAGTAGAAGTCCCTTGTTTTCCCTTGCTCCTCTCCCTTAGTGACCATGACATTATTAAAGCTAGTGGATCACGTGGATTAAGTCTGTCACCCAGTCAAAGATGGAGCAAGAGCTTTGTACTGAGCTTAACAGAGCAAACACAAGCCTCAGCATTTTCAAGGCTATTTTGAAGGATGAGGGTTCTTTAGGACCCAGGTATGTAGGGACACTGGGTAGCCCTTTTTTGGAATAAATATCCTTGCAAGTCAGGGACAAAAGAGGATGCAGCTGTATTGAGCCTTCTGGTCCTTCCTTGAAAGTTGCTCATTGAAAAGGACCTGGGGGTGCTGATTGATGGCGCTGAATGTGAGCCTGCTTCTGCCCAGGCAGCCACGAAGCCAACAGCATCCTGGCCTGTAATCAGACGGGCTGCTGGCCTGTATCAGCACTAGTGGCCAGCAGGGCCAGGGCAGTGATCATCCCCCTGTACTGGGCACTGGGGAGGCTGCACCTTGAATCCTGTGTTCAGTTCTGGGCCCCTCACTACAAGAGAGACATTGAGGTGCTGGAGCAGGGCCAGAGAAGGGCAATGGAGCTGCTGAAGGGGCTGGAGCACAAGTGTGATGGAGAACGGCTGAGGGACCTAGGTGGGGTTTAGTCTGGAGAAGAGAAGGCTCAGGGGGGGACCTATCACGCTCTACAGCTACCTGAAAGGAGGTTGTAGTGAGGTGGAGGGTGGTCTCTTTTCCCAAGTAACATGTGTTAGGACAAGAGAAAATGGCCTCAAGCTGCGCCAGGGGAGGTTTAGACTGGAGATTAGGAACAATTCCTTCACGGAGAGGGTGTTCAGGCATTGGAACAGGCTGCCCAGGGCCGTGGGGGGGGCACCGTCCCTGGAAGGGTT
>NW_009914939.1:0-35916 GCF_000696875.1 Nestor notabilis | reverse complement strand
GGAATGGTTGGACTTTTCCGACTTGGTTGATTTTCTGATTCCTCCCTCCTGTCATGGCTAGTTCGGTTTCGGGCCTCATACAACCTGCAGTAGCTGGCTCTGATCTTGGGGGCCTGATTTCTGCTGGCCCTGCATAGGGCATCTTACATCTGCTGGGGTTAGAGAAAGGATTTAGGTCTAACTGATGGCACAGTTACATGAGCTGCCTGTTGAGATACAAAGCTAATACGCTAAACTAAACCGAACAACTCAAGTGTAGACTCTTACTTACCTCTTGCACTATATCCTTATCTTTTCACAATATTTGTTTTTACAGTCATATTACCCTAAATGGCTGAGGAGTATTGCTGTGTTTTCCTATTGTCTTTTGGAGAAGTGTGTTATAGGCTCGAATATTGCATATTATTTCCCTGCTTTTTCACCAGTCTCACCCCATTTTAAGACATTTAAGCAGCTTATATTTGGTGATTGCAAAAGACAAGTATTACTTCTGTGTTTTATGAAAATTAATATCCAAGCACACAGGAAGGTGGGAGGAGTTGTTATATTTTGTCCTTCTTCAGTTATTTTCCTCATGAGAAGAATGAGTTGATCAGTTTTTTTTGTATCCATTTAAGAAATGACTTGTGCAACAGCTTGTACAGATGTAAGTGAATGCTTGCAATCTGTATTACCAGTTTTCTCTTCTTTTACAAAGGGTGTTATTCAAGATGTGAAAGTCATCTTTATACCTAATGGCTATATAACGCAGTGTCCCAATCTGAATCGCAGTAAGTAGTAATTTCTTTATTCTCTCTATTTCGGACTTTTCATACCAATTCTTCCTTTGTATTAAAAAGAATTGTTTCAGGCTTGTCATTTTTGCATGTGCTGACTTCCAGAAGGCAAAAATTCTGTGTAAACAGATTACATTTTATGTTCAGATAAGTTTGATGTACTGTTGGTTATTTACGGGTTATTGCGTTTTTCCTTCTCTTCCTTTCCATTTCCTTTTGCTCTTCCTTTATTGAGCATGCCCGACCTGCAGCGATTTCTTAAGTCTGGTGCAAGGAATCATGGATTTGCAAGAACTCCTGGCAAAAATGACTGCAAAAGTAGGTACCTGAGCTTCTTTGTTGATTGCCCATTTCATTCTGTGCCAAGACCAACATGAAAGGATTTATTCCTTTTGCAGTTATTCTGCATTTTCATGGTAGAGCCATTTTTTTTCCTCCCTCTGCCAATAGCTGTATCTGCAATGGACTTAGGATATAGCTTCAGGGATGTCACTTAAGCCTTATACATTTTCTATTGCCTATCTTATTTGTAAGGTAGTGACAAAATACCCAGAGTCTGATTTGTTTGTAAGAAGCCTTCGCGTGATTTCCCTTTTCATGCTGAGGGATAAATGCAGATGCAAAGGAGTTCCCTTTGAGGACAATTTCCAGAAAACCGATTCACACGGTTCCCTCACCATATGATGCTGCAGCAGGTGTGTATTTGCTTGTGGGAGTCCTATGAAGTCTTCAGGACTGGTGTAGTCTCCTTCCTTGGAATTGCAATGGGTGCCCAAAATGGAAGCGCCTGTGAAGCTGTTGGCTGTGTGACCTTGGCATCACCTTGGGTCAATGGTTTTTACCAGTGTTCAAGTTAACCCAGCTCCAGGTGTTGGTTTGTGCTTGCTGGTGGTTTTTATTATTTTTAATTAATTTGTTCTTTATTTTATTTTTGGACTGTGAATAGGCCGAATGAGAAGCTGTAGTGTTTGGTGGGGTTTTTTTGTGGATTTTGGAGATTTTCCTTAGGCTCTGCTCCTGCAACACACAGTCAACCTTTGTGTTAACCAAGGCCTTTCAGCTAAGACTGTGGTGAAGTTTTGGGGTAGGAAGCTGTGTTTTGAAGGTGATTGAACCCCTGATGTGTGTTAAAGGGCAGTCTGTGAAAAATTCTTCAGGTTAACGTTGGTGAGCCATCTAGTAAAGGACAATGAATTGTCTCATCTGAAACAGCACTTAGGCATTAATGACTTACGGATTTAAGTGCGACTACAACAAACCTGTAGATCCCAGTGTAGGTACCAAATGGGAATTTCAAAACCAGGATTGCATAACAGTGCTACTAGAGTAAAAGCATTATGCTTTTTACTGTGCTGCCTTTAAGTGTTCTTTTCCTTCCTAATAAGAAAGGGGAAACTTTGTTTGTAGAGAGTGTGCACATTATCCTGACAACCTACTTATTCTCTGACATACTCTGGACAGGCTGACTCCGATTGCGAGATGCGAAGCTTTTAGTTGAGTTTGCTGCTAGCACTGTGAAAGAGAGGCAATTATTTTGAGTCCTGCTGGTGGTATGAGCAAGTTCCAGTTATTCACTGTACTGAGTAACTTGCTTTCTCTGCTGCTGATTATAATTTTGCTTGCTAGTACTTTACAAGAGGAAGCAAGTTACACAGTATTTGTACTACAAAGACTTTGTGCTTCCATAAAGTGATGCTGGGACAATCCTTCATTGCGAGTTCCTTTTCACTTACAGCAGTCCACTGCTCTTTCATTGCTGTCGTTTCAGAATTAGTATTGTCCAGGAAAAGTGCATGTAGCAGGAAATGGAATTAATTTGGTAGGCAAATGCAAGTTAAAAATGGAGGGATGTGAGTGAAGCGTGAAGGTTTGTATCTGCCTTTTCAGTTCTAGCCCCAAATGGTACTAATATAGATAAGGTGTATCATATGGGAGTGATGTTTGGGAACGCAAAGAGCACTTGGCAACATTTGGAAGGATATTTCAGCTAATTCGAAGGTATTAATTGTTTTATTTAGCTCAATAGAACCTTTTCAATTAAGGCTTGAAGTCTAGAAGCAAAGAGAATGTTTCTGGTCACTTGAGTAGGGCAGGTAACAGTTAAATGTTGTTTCTGAACAGGTTCTGTGGGCTGTGACACATTCATTGACCTGTGTGTGTCACAGGGTTTCTTGGTGCATGCCTTCTTCTGGTGGTCTGCTTGATGGATTTACTATGTTTAAAGATATTTCTTAGATCAGGAGGTAAATGGTTCTTAAGTACGTAACACTTATCAAGATAATGTAAATGACAGTAAAAGTTAATAAATTGAAAATATTTATTCTGTTTGGGCTATCTTCTATTTCTAGGAAATGATTTCTAGGACAAGTGTCACTTTCAAATCTGAAATTCTGAAGTCCTTTCTAAAATCTGTGCAGCCCACTTATTTTGGAATGTTCATTTAAGAAAATAAAATACAAGATATGTAAATAGGGTAAGACAAATCAAACACCTTTTTACCAAAACTGAGTATTTTTTTATATGCTGTAAATGCAATGACCTGAAAAGGTTTTCTACTGGGAACAAGCAGCTCAGTAAGAGGATAGTTTTCTCTCTAAAATGCAAAAAGCGGTTTTGAAGTCACTGGATGATGCTGAGTCTGGGGGAGCTGAGGATCAATCCCCTGTTATCCCAGAGTAGTAACTTGAGAAATAAAAAGCTTTTATTCAGGGATTTCTCTCATAAGGACTCCAGAGAAATATTTCTTTTTCTTTCACCTAAGTAAGTTGCTTTTTGACAGGCATGAAAGAAAAAGGACATATTAGAATACTTTCATTTAAAGTGGGTGGAATTTCAGAGGATGGAAATATATGAAATACTGGTCTATGGCATTATGTAAAAAATAGCACTGTACATGCCTTGTTTAATAAAATTTGCTACTATTTAAATGTATCAACCTTTAATATAGGATAAATGTGTCATAGCCAGATAGAGTACACATTCAACTTGTCTTCTGCCAGGCTTAGGTAGCCTTGCTATTAATGACTTATACACATAAGGCACATGTGAAGGTAAAAAATCAAGACCTTGGGAAAATCTCATGTAGCTGCACCAGGGTAATTTTCAGAGCAGTGGCAATTCTAGGGCATGGAGAATGCACATAATTACTTTTAAGTATTAAGTCTGTATTTATATATTTATTATGTTTAGTATTAGTAAGTAGGAAAGTAATTTTGCAATTATTCTGCATTTTCTTATGCCTTTCTTTGAGGGATAAGAGATGATGGCACTGGGAACAAGGTGGGCATAGATGGGGATGTTCCTCTTCGGAGGGTGGTGAGATGGTACCTTTATGAAGGGGAGGTCTGTAATAGGGCTTGGGAGAGGGTGGTTCAGAAAGTCTTGTTCTTTTCTGCTCCAACAGGAATGAGCATCGTCCCCTCTTAGTATTGCATAGTATCTCATGAGTAAACAAAGCAATTGCTAGCATGCAGGTGTAACGCTTGGAAAAGTTCATAGAATCCCAGACTGGTTTGGGTTGGAAGGGACCTTAAAGCTCACCCAGTTCCAACCCCCTGCCACAGGCAGGGACACCTTCCACTTGACCAGGTTGCTCCAAGCCCTGTCCAACCTGGCCTTAAACACTGCCAGGGATGGGGCAGCCACAGCTTCCCTGGGCCACCTGTGCCCAGTGCCTCAGCACCCTCACAGGGAAGAACTTCTGCCTAAGATCTCACCTCAATATATCCCCTCTGTCAGTTTAAAGCCATTGCCCTTTGTCCTTTACGTGCGCTTGTAAAACATCCCTTTCCAGATTTCTTGTTGGACCCTTTAGGTATTGGAAGGCTGCTATGAGATACATCAGTTTGTGCTTCTTGATACACATTTTAGTAGTTGGCATTGAGCAGGTGATGGGAACAGCAAGGCATGGTAAGAGCTACCCACCAGCCTAGGGTTTACTCCAGGAGCATCACATTCATCACACTCTGGGAATATTTTGTACTACGCTTGCTTTCCCCTTGAAATCTCACTGGCTATTACAAGGTTAAGACCTTTCTCAAAGTCAGAAAGTATTAGTCTGGCTGCTGCTTAACAGTGATGAGATAGTGGTGATTAGGACAAGTCCTTCTGCCAGTCTTTGTGCTTTCTGATGTGTTACCAGGTTGATGAGCAATTCAGATATTAAAAAAAAACAACCCACGACTGTAGTTTGTGTACTTTTGGTGGTGCTTAGACATTCCTGAGACCATCTCAGTGGGGTTTGTTACAGCAGAAAGGACAGTTGCACAAGTCATAATCTGGTGTCAGTTAGTATGGATAGCGCCATCCAAGTCCAGTGAGTGGGGTTAGTTGGCATCTGCTGACATCCTGGTTCAGTGTTTTGAAGGCTACAGTCAGACTTGGCTTGGCTAAAAATAAGTAAATTGCTTTCTCATATTTGCTTTTCTAAGTCATGTGCTTGAATTGCAGAAGTCTCATCAAGTTTCTTTCATTTATAGTTAAATTATGCAGAAACAAGACTGAGTCAATTGGAAGACTGTCATTGTGAGAAGACTTGTCAAGTAAATGGATTGATCTATAGAGACAGAGACTCATGGGTTGAAGATGATCACTGCAGGAATTGCACATGCAAAGTAAGAATTACTAATGAGTTGAAGGAGTAGGACCTAATTAAAACATGGAAATGGTCTTTGAATACATAATGTTAACTCTGAGAATTATTCTGGTTTTAGTATGCATCCAGAGGCAGTGTGAACAATAGGGAGGGAAATGGTGAAATAAATCAGTAAAAACCTGGCACCACTCATGTGGCAGCTTCAGAAATAAAATCTGCTTTCCCCTGACAGCGCTTTCATATTTGCTCTCATTATATCTGTGAGGACTTTCTGGTTTTGGGGTGAAAGCCTGGACTTGTCTGTGTTTGGTTTGGAATTCTTTTCACTGCAGTAGTTTTTTCAAAAAGGCAGCATTATCTTAATAGTATTCGTAGCTGCTTAGTTGCATCTTGCATGGTAACAACTTGCAGATTCTGGTTTTGGTGTTGATCACTCTGAAAACCCGAGGAATGGAAGAGAATTAGTATGTAAATCTTGTCTTGTTGAAATGATTTGATAATCTGAAGAGAGTCTTTGTTTGCTTGGGAAAATGCTGGTTGTTAAAATGCTGGTTGTAAAAAACCTCTGAGATGATTGGCACAGCCTGCAGAAAGTGGTGCTTATGTTCTTGTCAAGATGGACTTAACGTTTTCCAGTTAAAGTGCTTTGCTCAGGGCAAGTGGGGAAAACCAACGGTAGTATCAAAACGGCATGGTTCACTTTCAGATGCATTTTGTTTCAACTTTGTAGCTGGATAGGTTTATGCTCGTTAGTGGAGGCTGGGTCTGTATTCCACAAGGCTGTTTTCATTTCATAGTTTTTGTTCTGTTGTGTTTTGTATAAAATACTTGCTAATTACAATCGTCATAGTTGAATTTTGTCTTAAACCCCTTTGCTTAGAGTGGGGCTGTGGAGTGCCGCAGGATGTCCTGTCCCCCTCTGGATTGTCCTCCTGATGCTCTCCCAGTGCATGTGGAAAGCCAGTGCTGCAAAGTGTGCAAGGGTAAGTACATCGCACAGACCTCTTTCAGTTTCTATTTAAGCAGTGAAACTTGTCCTGAAAGCAGGCACATTTTATGGCTTTCACAGGTCCTGGTAATTCAGGTAGCATGAGTCACAGTGGGAAACCTGATTTAAGAAGGAAATACATAATTTCTAAGAAATGAAGAAGCATTTCAAATTTCTGAGATTGTCATTTCATCTGCTGTCAGTGTAAAGTTATTCATGTTTGCTTGGGGCTGGGAAGCCTTTTACTTGGCTTCAGCTTTTATCTCCTGCTGGTGTTGAGGAACATCAAGCCTATGGTATGAACTTGCTGTAGCAATGAGTAATAAACTGAGCTGTTATCTTTGTGCCTATCTTATTTCTGGTTGGAAGGTTGTTGTCTAAAATAAACATGACGACTTCAGACCCTGGGGTAGTACCATTGCATGGAGTGTTAGTTTGCTGTGTTGAACTTCAGAATAAACTCGTGAGAAGAAAGTAAAAAAACAAGTAAATTTTGTGGTCAGTGTTACTGTCAGCTTTCAGTCCCTTCTTCTGGAAATGAAAGCTGTAAGTAATGTTCTGGAAGGAATAGTCAGTATTTTTGCCTTAATAGTAGTACATGGGGCAAAGACAATTTATCTGTGGAAATTTCAGCTGAAAACTGATGCCAGTCTTATCATAAGCACAAATGATATATACACACATATAGATGTATTTCCCTCCCTCCTCCCCACTCCAGTTCTTGGAGAGTAGTAAACTTCATGCATAAATGTTTTCATAATTCATTAGACAGGGATGTTGAATTATTTGAAGATTTATTAAAAAAATAGTAACACTTTCTTTAGCATTCTGTCACCCTTTTTCAGTCACTGAATTCATTAGTCCCATACACAAATGTCCTTTAGCTGTGATCTTGCACTTGCCCTTGTTTACTCATGTAATATCCTTTCTCTCAGCTATATGTTAGCGTGAGTGTTCTGCTTACTAAAAGATGCTTATGATCAAAGTGCTGGGATGGTGAAGTGGCCATGCTGGCCTGCAGATTTTGTCTCAGAATATTGGTATTTGTAAAGCTGAGAGTCTAGAAAGTTCTTTCATGAATCTGGGTGCTTCTCTTGCCACTCCTTTGCTGACATGCATGTATTGCACACTGGACAAAATCTGACACCAAGGAGTCATAAGACACAAACTTGTAGATTCCACATATATCCCTGTGAGTAAACTGTGTTCCTGTGATTTGTAATGGGAAGATGAACAATCAAACTTGCCTTTTGTCAGTGATTGGCACAAACTTGACTTGTTATTCTGATGAGAACTCAGCATGTCAGTCAATGGGAAGAGATGTATGGGAGTTGATTGAAATTGATTGTAAATGCCAGCTCCTTGACAGAATGATGTGCTGAGGCCAGAGTCAGTCACTTTTGGGTAGCTGGTAGTAATTGCTGAAGCTTTCCGAAGAGCTGCACTGCAGGTGTTAATTTCTCTGTGCTTTTCCTATTTAGCTCTGATAGAATCATCAGTTGTAATTTGCTGTCTCTAGGGATTAGTGAATGGCTGGATTCTTGAACAGGTTCCCATCTTAGCTGAGGGTTAACGAGCAGAGTAGCTCTAATATCTGACATGTTAAGGGTTTTAAAAATGAGGTGATTCTGTTTTGATCCCTGCCATCTTGTGTAGCCTTTCAACTCATATTTGACAAAAGACTATAATTTTGTTTGAAATCTCATCATTTTTCTGAGTTGTGCATTAACTTGCTGTCTGGTGCATCCATTCTTTTGTTAAAAGCAGTGATGTTAGGAGAATAGGCAGGAAGAAAAAGGAAAATTCTCGTAATCATCTTCTCCCAAAAATAGTTACTGAGATTTCTAATTTAAACAAAGCTTCCTGATCTGAAGTTTTCTTCATAGGTGTGATCAAAACAAGTCAGGCATAAAAACTAGGGCAGCTTTAGGAAAATGAGGATGCCAAAAGCAAGAAGCCTGTTTTTTAAATGTGAGTTGCTGATGAAAACTGGCTTCTCCTGAAAACCTTGTGCTCTTGTGTTTTGGGGTTTTTAATCTTTCCTTAAAGCGATGAGGATTATCAAGAGTGTAAGTTGAAACTAAAAGTCCTTAGAAGCAAATTTATGTCTGAAGGTTTCTGAAGATTCATCTAGCAGTCCTTCATGTTTAAAATTTTGGAATCAAACTGGCCGTGACAGTTGCTGCTGTGGAAGACTCCTTTTGGCATCACCCATAAAGGGAGGACACATGTACCTGTAAGAGCTTGGTTCCCTTCCCTTAGTATTTAGGAAAGAAATTGAGTTGAAAGAGTTACTAGATAGTCTGGGACTGTTTTGGAGAACTGAGTGCTTTCAGTACTTCCACTTTCACTGTGCCTATACCTTTTCTCAGGAAACTTTTAAAGCTTTGTTGAATTCCAGGGATGACCCATCCCTGGCAGAGTTCAAGGCCAGGTTGGACAGGGCTTGGAGCAACCTGGTGTAGTGGAAGGTGTCCCTGCCTGTGGCAGGCGGTTGGAACTGGATGAGCTTTAAGGTCCCTTCTGACTCTTGTCACCATTCTGTGATTGTGATTTGTTTTCAACTTAGATACTGATTTATTTATGTTTAATCTCCCTCCTTCTTCTCTCCAATTACAGCCAAGTGTATCTATGGAGGCAAAGTGCTGGCAGAAGGTCAACGAGTGTTAACCAAGAGCTGCAGGGAATGTCGAGTAAGTTTTGGTTCTGTATACTTTTCCTGATTTTAAATGTGTATGTAGTGTTCAGAAGTGACAATGATAAATTAGTGCATTTCTTCAGGCTTCTTTCCTGCAAATGTGACATCTGTTGTCTTGAAAAGGTGACCTTGAAGTCAGTGAAAGCCACAAATACAAAGACAAGGCAAGGATATGACCCTTGCATGGTAATAAAAATGTGGGCAAGATGACTTGGAAAGATGTTTTCTCTTCGATCCCCACTTGCATGAACCCTAGAAAAAAGCATCAGCATCTTGAAGCGGTTACTAATTCTCAGCAAAGTTGCTAAAATTTGAAGCAACCCACCTTATATTGTTTGAGTTACTCTATATTTCCCCTAGGATTATTTTAACTGTATGTAGCCCTCCTAATAATGGAGGTAAATTGCTAAGTATGGCACTTGACTGGGCCCTGCCTTGGCAAGTTTGTGATTCTTAAGACAGCTACAGTCAGTATTTAGAACCCATGTAAATGGAGGCTGTGTTAGATAGGAACATTCAGGGAGTGTTAGTGAATATCAGAGCACTGACAAAGATTAAATGACCTGGTTATTGTTGTGCTTGTAGCTGAGTGTACAGAGTAGCAATTTGATGTTTGCTAATGGAAATGGACAATAACTGGTTGCAGATGTGAAAGCAGCTTGTTATGCAGAATCACTTTGCTGCTGTTAGTGTTTAGCTGTATAGGGGTGCTCAACATTGTATATACAAATATGTGGGCAAGGTCATTGCCTTGAAGAGAGACTAAGATACCTGTTACTTATAATATGACATGGAATGTTTATTTGGCAGGGAATGTGCCTATATAAAATAGGAAGAGAAGAGGAGGATTTTCACATTAAAGTAAAACCAGAGTGATCTGAATGTCATCTGTGGAACTTCTCTGTGCTCTAAGTGAAAGTGTTGTATTATCATTATGAGTATGTTAATGAATTAACGAATACTCACCATCAAATATCTGCCATATTAGAAAGTACTAAAATAACAGTGAAAGAACTTGTGCATTTTGGTCGTTGTTAAAGGAAATAGATATGGCAATGCTAATTGCAACAACGTTGCTGTTTGTATTATTTACATCTTAATGGAGACTATTGATAAGTATGTGAAACAGCATGTGTGGATGCGATGCCATGAAAAACGTGGGTCCATGCCTCAAAAAGAAAAGGAAAAAAACCAACCTGGTATTTTCAGAGCTGTGTTCAAATAAGACATTAAACCTCACTGGCAAATCTTGTCATTCTGACTCAGAGTTTCTAAGTGGGTGCTGTCACAGAACCAGTAAATTGAGGTAAAATGAAATTTATTGTTTAAACTCAATTAAAGCTCCATCAACATCAGCTACAGATTTGGGATGTCACATGTGTTTGTCGCTACACTACTGATTCAAGAATCGAGTCTTTAAGTTCATGGCCAGTGATACCAAATGCACAATCACTCAGCTCATGAAAGGAGGGCTCCGAACCTTGAGGGATTTCCTTGGGCAGCGTCCCGACCCCAGGGTCCCTGATTGCAGACCTGCTGCTCTGAAAGAGGACCAGCTCAAAATGACTCTCCAGTGGGTCTCCATTTACACCCTGGTCAAATCTGATCTGTGGTCAGATGTGGTCATGTAAATCCCCTTTTGCTGAGAATCCCGATTTCCTCACCCATAGAGGGTAGGCATCAACTGTCAATTTATTAGTGTTGATAAAGATGACTTAAAAATCTCAGCGAGTCGCTCTTGTGTTTATAAAGGAGGATGTATTTATAGGTGGGGTAATACCAAAAAGTCAAGTTGAAATTTCACATTTAAATCTTTATTTGTAGGTAGATACGTTATTATTTGCACAGGCTCTGTTCCAAGCTTAAGAGGCTTTTAACTTTTGTATTTTTTCCATCTAACAAAAGTACCATTAGATTTATTGATGGATCCAGATAGAGCCAAGATTTTCTTTATCAGGCTGTGTGCAGGGGTTTTTTTTAATTTCTGAAAACTAACCCAGACTGAAAATGTATTAATGAAGCACATCCTCGTACCATAAGCACAGGTGTAACTGATGGGCAGCCATTCCCAGCTGGTCAGGGCTCCACTGGCTTTCAGGAACCTGGACTAAAAAGTTTTTCCTTATAAAGATAAGGAAAAATGTGGTTCCCAGGGTCTCAACTGAGGACAGTGCCTTGAACGTTCTCCTGAAAGGCTGATTAATAGTAGCTAAAACAAGGGGGAGGGTGGGGAGTGTGTGTGTGAGGTGAACCCCAAACAACAACCAAAATTCCCAAGTAACCTTATCTGAAATTTTGCTATTTTGCAGAGCTCATCATCTGAGCTGAGCTGTTTGTGGTTCACATTTACACTGTCTTCTCTAATTAGGCTGATAGCCAATTCTTTTTAATGTACTTACCTTTGTAATGACAAGAAATGGAATTATCCTGTTGTAAATGTTTGACTCCAGATCACATTTTTTTGTGGATTGGATGTCACAGTTGGAGCTTGACCTATTTATTTCAGAAGAATGTCTTTTTGACATCTATTTCTGTCCAGATTCTAGGACTACAGATGTGAATGGAGTATAAAAAGTTAGTAATTTTTCTAAGGCTGCCTGAAGCAATAGTGCTAAAGTGTGAACTCTTTGTGCTTAATCTCAGTGGATAAAATCTGAAATATAATGATGATAATTCTTATAATTGGATCTGTACTAGCTTAGAACAAATTGATTTGATTCCAAAGAATACTCAACATGGAAACATTTTAATTGTTTTAAAACTTAATTATACAAATACGTTTGATTTGTTTTCCCAAGACCCAAGTTTTGCAGAAAATGTGAAACCTGGGAAAGAAAATCTTCCTGTCATTAAATAAAGGGAAATCTCAATTTGTGTGGGTTTTTTTTTTCATCTCCTTATGATTCACTAAAGAAGGCGTGAGCTTGGATTGAATTTATCTCATCCTGATCACTGATTTGACTTTCATATGATTTCTTGCCATCTTTTTGACCAGATCTGTTGTCACTCAGAGCTTTTTGTCCGTATGTTGACTTACTGTACCCTTGCTGCTGCAATTGTCTGGTCTGAACTTGAACAGGAGACGAGTTATAGCCAGAGCTTTTCCAGCTGGTAGTTTGATAACATGATAGTAAATGATGGCTCAGCGTGTCTGGTTCTTTTATCACTTTTGCTGCTGCAATTGCACAGGCAACCATAGGGGATTCCTCCCTTTCACTTATGGAAGTGAAATCAGGAGACCTAATGCCTCCATTAACTCTGCTGTTCTTGTGTGGGCACTTGCTTCAATGATGCATGCTGAATGTGATGCTGTGGATAGCTGCTTTTGGAAAACCTGGTGCCTGTGGGGTTTGTTATATGCTTTTTCTTGACAGCAACTGCTGCAACTTGCCAGTGAAGACAATTGGGCAGTGAGAAAAATGACTTGCTGCTGCTTCACCTTAAGACTGCAATCTCAGGGCAGTGAGCAGCAGTGGTAGTGGCAGTGAGTAGCAATGGTCAGGTTTGCATTCCCCAGGTCTGCTGCTCTTCTCAGTCCCAAGTCCTGGGAGCTGCCGAGCACTTTGTGCATCATTTGCACTCTGTAGGCTGAGCAGGCATTTCTACGTTCAGAACTGAGTAGGGCGGCTTGATGCTATGAGAGCTCGTTCTGGAGATTGCAGTGACAAAGCTGAAGCAGCATGGCATGGCTCAGGAGGCTCATCACCAGCAAGGCTTTGACCTGGACTGGTTCTGGCACCTGAGCTAGTGTTTTGGCACAGTGTGGCACAGTGTCTTGTAGATACAAAAGCTGCTTCTGGCTAGCAGGGGTGGCTCTGTGTAGGGTAGTTTCTTCAAACACAGGAGACACATGGGTGTTTTCAATATCCTCTGTTCAAAATCACTTCTCTGATCCCTCAGATTATGAGAATGGTGACTTTCATAACATATTCTGTCTTCTTTTGGTATTGGTTCCTGCTTTCTTAGCCCTAGGTCTATTTGAATCATATTTTTAACCTTTTCTCTGCAATCATGATATCTAGAAAAGGTAATTTATTTCTCTGAAGAAAGCAGAAACTCTCGTTCCATCTTTATGTTCCAACAGCTGTGGCATCCTGAAAACTATTTCGGGAGGAATGGGGGCTAGATTAATATTAAAAAGGTGTATTGGCAATATAGCAGGCTGCCTGCTTTCTAAGTGGAGTTTCACAGCCCTTCGGAAAACAGGATTAGTTGGGTGTGGACAATCCTGTGGGATAGTTATTGCAGCTCCTACTGAGCAAAACTCCTGTTGTTTACCTGTGTTCCCCTTGCCAGTTTGCAGTGATGGCATAGCTGTAGAAGGGATGTTGGAGAGGTAAATTATGGTCTGGGGAAGGCTGGAGGGGAGATTGGGGAGAAGACTATTTCGGGACAAGATGTTAAGAAACAACTAACTAAAGCAGGACAGCTGTTTGGTCTGGAAAAAAGGTGATGGGAAGAAGATGGAGTAAATTTTGGTTTACAATCTCCCCAGAAAGGCTCTACCAGCGACTAGACCTCCCACGCTCAGGCTTATTCTAAATTAAACAGAAATCAAAATATGTCGACCTTGATTTCCATTTTATACAGCAATTCCTATGTGGATGCCTCAGTATGGGATTTCTGCTTTGCCATGCCTTTGAGGGACCTAAATTGTGGAAATCAGGTGTTGGGTTGTTCTAAAGACCAGACCCTTTTAATCGGATGCAGCAGAACAATCCACGACATGAAAAATGTTGACTTCTCTCTGCTGTGTTGGAGTTCAATAACTTATCAGTGAGTTATGTAGAATATGAAACAAGAGGAATCAAACTTGGACGTGTTAAAGCAGGAAGACTGACAAAATCCTGGAGTGAAATTCTTTAGTTCCTTCAAATACTTGGAAGGAAAAAAACTGCACTTGGAGAAAACACATTTGGAAAAACTACTGTAGTATTTTGAGCTTACGTACCTTTTTATTTTTTCCCCTTCTAATTCCTTTTCTTTCAAGGCTGGGCAGAGAATTGTCTAAATAGATAACTTCAGGTAAGGTGTTGTGGTGGAAAGAATGAATTTAACTTGCTGTCTGCCCGTTTACCAGTGTTGTTACTAGAGATTACTAGTGTTATAGATTGGAAAATATGTGATGTTTGCCATTGCATGTGTTTTCATCAGTGTAATGTTATAAAAATGTTGTTTATTTTCAGAATGGAGTTTTAGTAAAAGTAACAGAGACTTGTCCTCCCCTGAATTGCTCAGAACAAGATCATGTTCTTCCAGAGAACCAGTGTTGCAGTGTTTGTAGAGGTAAGACAGAGACTGTGCATGCTTGGAGGGAACATAAATTGCTGTCTCAACAGGGGGGTACACTGGAAGGAATGATTCCTTGTTAATGAGATATTAGGTACCTCTATAAACCTGATTCTATAATTACCTTCATGTAAAACCAGTCTGTGATACTCTTTTGGTTTGAAGACTTACTAGGTAAAATGCTGAATAATAATTGCTCTGAATTAGAGAGGGGGAAAGAGAGGGCGAAAAGACTTGGAGAGGGAGGAAAGGAAGAGTTAGAGGAGAAAGGGCCTAGTATCTCTTAAGAATTCCCATTAGGAAGAAGTTCTGTTTGAGGAAGAGGCATTTTATGTTGCATAAACTTGCAACTGCACTAAATATACAGGGTTTTGGAAATGGGGTTTTAAGCTCTCTGTTTCAAAATCACAATAATAATGTTAAGATTCCAGTTTGATGGATATTTTGAAGTTGATTTAGATCTGAGCATGCTAAGATTCCTTCAGGAATTAAGCTGGACAATTGCTGAATAAACATAAAAAAATAGCCCTAGATCCCAGAATCCCATTTTTCCCCCTTGAAATAGGGTGTTGAGATGCAGGGTACTCTTGCTGGTTCCCTCTCAGCCCTGGTGATTCCTGGTTGTGTGGTGGTGGAGCAGACTGAACAAGCCATAGGTAAAATCTTAGTTGAGGAAATGCCCTGAAATGAGGAATTGCAGGTATCCCAAGGCTAGAGAACTGGAACAAGCTTTCTTCTTAGTGTGTTGTAATCAGTGAGCTGTTGGGTGGAAGGTGGTGGGATGATTATTGTCTCTGTGTGTCTGTATTGTGCCTCTGTTCTGCATGTCTCCCTTGGTGCGGAGGCTCAGCTGAGCTTAAGGGGAGCCTGGTCTCAGAGCAGGTCTTGGGTGTCAGCCTTTAGAGATGCACCCACTTGTCTTGCCTGTGGGTAATTCCTGCAGTGTCATGGTAGATGCCAATGAAGGGGCTCTGAATCGCTCCCTTAGCCAATAAATATGAATTAATAGATAGGCATAGTTAAATAATGACTAATGCCTTGAAACTGGAGCAGATGCACGTGGTTGCAGGAGCCAGCACATTTGAGACTGCTTGCTGCATCCAAGAATATACGCATTAATTTTGTTCAACAGCTTCTAGAAACATCTGTACTATTGAAGCAAGCAGCAAATGTTGCTTCTCTGTCCCTCAGAGGCTGGATGTCTTAATGATACTTCTTAACAGATGGCCCAGTTTGATGTGGTGCTGTACTGACAAAATTATCCTCGTCACTTAAAAGCATTAGGAATCTGAAAGCTTCCAAGTTGATGAAAGATAAGTTCTGTAATTATAAAGTTCTGCGTTATTGTCAATGATAGGTACTTTTTTAGATATTCATCCCCAAACTGGTTTTATTATTTATAAAATAGCATGAATTTGCAGACTTACGTGATGGGCTCTAGCAGCGGAGGAAGGAATTGTACTTTGACTTCCCATGGATTCTGATCCATGGTGCTTCCAAGTTGATACGTTAAACTTCCCCTTCAGTTCTGCTTTAGCTGATGCTAAACCAGCACCACCTCCTTTTGTATGTCCATCTTTGCTTTTTAGCATTCTTTTGAAAATTATGCTTAAGATAAGATTCATTTTGTCAACTTTACAAAGGCATGAATTGAAGTTGGCACTCCTAACTTGCTTTTTATATCTTGAAGAATACATGCCACTTGGCGCTTGTGCTTCAATTGCATGCAACCCAAAGTGGCAGCATGTAATTTTGTCATATGGTGAGTGCTGGTGATAAATATGGATCTTTATTAAGAATTCCATATTTGGTGTGGGTTTGATCATACAAACTGGTGCCCTCTGATATGGCGGGAAAGCCACAGAGTCTTGTCCTGTCCTGTGCCAACACGTCCTTTACTGGGAAAGGGTAGGATGCTGCTCTGGTTTGCAGTAATTACCTCTTTCAGGGATTGCATTGAGATTTATTGTCCAAGCAGAAGCAGTGAGGAAGAAATATCATAGTAAATACGGTCCTGAGTAATCAGTGTTTATTGGAAGCCCCCATGGATCATTTGACAGTGGCGAGATTGAGATGAGATATTGGGAAGAAGTTCTTCCCTGTGAGGGTGCTGAGGCTCTGACACAGGTTGCCCAGAGAAGCTGTGGCTGCCCCATCCCTGGCAGTGTTCAAGGCCAGGTTGGACACAGGGGCTTGGAGCAACCTGGTCTAGTGGAAGGTGTCCCTGCCCATGGCAGGGAGTTGGAATTGGATGAGCTTTAATGTCCCTTTCAACCCAAACCAGTCTGGGATTCTATGATTTGCACATCATATGCAAATTTCAGATTAAATGTATGCTGATATTTATAACTCTGCATTGACCCTTAGCTTGGCTTTTAGTTAGTCAGCAGGAGGATTACTCAGCATTTATGAGTAATGTTAAACCTGAACAACAATTCTATGTAAAGTTTATCAGTGCATGCCAGTGACTGGTAGTTTTGTCTCAGTTTGTGCTTTCTTTAGTATCTAGTTGTGGAAATAGAACTTTCCTACTGAATATCATAGAATGATTTGGGTTGGAAAGGACTTTAACATCACCTAGTTCCAACCCCCCTGCCATGGGCAGGGACACCACACACTAAACCATGTCACCCAAGTCTCTGTCCAACCTAGCCTTGAACACTGCCAGGGATGGAGCATTCACAACTTCCTTGAGCAACCCATTCCAGTGTTTCACCACCCTCACAATAAAGAATTTCTTCCTTGTATCTAACCTAGACTTACCCTATTTAAGTTTGAACCCATCATCCCTTGTCCTATCACTACTGCCCCTAGTGAAGAGTCCCTCTCCAGCATCCTTGTAGGCCCTGATCTGATCATCATCTGTAGGATTCCAGAATACCTTTGCTGAGTTGGGCAAGTGTGGGAGGTTTGCAGCTTGTGCTTTCCTGGTTGCAGCAGGGGAATTTCCATGTAATGAAAGGATAAATGTGGGGGATCAACAGAAGGAAATCAGCACAAAACATATGGAAACTTCATGTTGTTGTGGTATGAGACTGTGCCCTCTTCATGGATCTGTTATATCTACTGCAATAATAGATAAGTGCCTAAAATAAAACAGGGTATGAAAGGAAAAAAATGAATCTGTGGTGTTTATGGTGATGGAAATTGTGAGTGAGCAAAGGAGCGAGTTGAACACTGTAATGTCCACAGCTGGTGGCTTCCTAGATAGTCATTATTGTTTGTAAATGGTTAGAGAGGTGAAGACAGCAAACACCTCTTATTCTTCAGGCTTGCTACAGGAGTTTACAGTATAGCAAAAGGTAATATATCGTTAAAAACCGATTTCTATATTTCAGTAAAATGACTGTATAACCTGTACAGCAAGGCAGGGGGAGTGTGGAAGAACTCTGCTGTAGTGGTGTCATGGACCTGAACGCAGAAATGGGCCTCATCAGATCTGTATATAGGATCTATCCTTGATTGCTATGTAGAGAATACTTTGTTTTTCCCTTCATCTCCGTGCTTTAATATAAATACAAATGTCTGCTTAAACTACATGGTTCCTTTTTACTTCTCAGCAGGACAGTCTGTGCTGTTATTAAGCTCTCTTTTATGCTTACATAAATTTGAGGGAATTTTAAAATTGTACAAAGAATCGTTGTGTAAGAGAATATATTTTGTTCTACTTGTGGAAAATCACTCATTTTTCTTCCTGCATGTCTGCTACATTTTATATAGCCCATTTTTTTTATACATTTGTATAGCCCAGGGGCAAATCTAATACAAAAAATAGTGTCATAGAAGTGTTTTATTGTTCCCTTTAGCTGTTTTTCTCCTTGCCAAAGACAGCGTATAACTTGGAAGAGTGGGTTTTCTTCTCCTTTGAATGAGTGATTCAAATAAGATTTCATGAGAGAAGTTTTGTGTTGTAATGCTCACAATTTTAGTATATGAGAATAGCCTTAACAGCCCCAGCAGCTTCAGTCATGCTCTCACTAACAGAGAGAGTGTGAGGACAGAAGGAAGCGATGAGAGCTGTTTGGTTGCTGGAGAAAATAATCCTTATTTGCTGTTCTGTAGTATGGTTTGGCTGATGGATTTGGATTGAGTCTTGGTGCTGGTTAGCAGAAGGTGAAGAATCCTACTGATCAGCTCAAGAGTGCATTGCATGGCAGGAAACAGCACTGAAACCTAAAAATGGGGCATCTGCCACCCTGATTTGTATTATTTAGTTTTGTTTGAAGGAGGTATTTATTCTCCCAGTCAGAGGTTGAGAAGGCTCTTCAGTTGGCATGTGTCTCATCTCTCCCCATCTAGCTGGGAAACAGGGTTGCTTTTTCAGAAATTGAGTATTTCTTATTTCTTGCTGTGAGGTATGAGTTATTTCAAGGTTTTAGGTTTATTAAGATTTAATGGAGGTTGATAAATATGAATGAGTTCATTTCTAAACATAGTTTTAATGTTATTTGGGATTTAGAAGAGCTTTTTGTCTGAAAAAAACCCCAATAATCTCAATAAGCTTGTTAGGCTGTGCAGTACTATTATTCTAAAGCACACAAATAAGGAGTATGGAATAAGGTCTGCATTGATACAGCAACTGGTAAGAATTTATGAAGTTACTGTTTTATGTCAGACCAGTGAGTGCTGGGACCACAGTCTCTGAAGGCATAAAAGCTGCTCTTCAAAGTGCTGCACAGCTCATGACTTATTAAAAACTGATTATTCAGATCATGAAAGGGGATAATTGCTTGTGCAAATTTCACGACTCTCCCTGTGAGTTCTCCCCCAGATTTACTTTACACATTTATGTAGTAACCATGGAGTTAAATCTTACCAGTAGTATGATTTTGAGGTTGAAATTACCTTGGACCTCTGGAATATTACCGGTGCTATTAATGGAAGCATTGTCAGCATTCCTTTCAGAAGCCCCTGGAATGTGAAATGGTGGAACGTGGATTGCTGAAGGGTAATTTCTTGAACAGCAAGAGAACAGCTCTCAGATTTTGGAGTGAATAGCCAGGGGTGTAGTAAGAAGTACAGAAAACATTACAGATATTATAAGGAAACCCTCAGAAAAATGAGGGTTCCCCATAAATGTAGGAAGAGGAGTATATAAGATATGTTGATTCCAGCTGTAGTTTCAAATGAGTTCTTGCATTCTTCAACCAGTAATTAAGCCAAATTACAAAATACGTTAAGTATTTAAAGAACCCGATGACAGCACAAACTAGCTTAAATGCTGCTCTGGAAAAGCAGATTCTGGGAACTGGAACCTGAAGATGTCGAGAAGCTTGGAAAAATAAGAGCAATATTGAGGTGTCTCACAATGGAATACATGCTTAAGTTTAGATAATGTGACTTGGAACCAGCCCCAGTCAGTTGTGCAGTTCCTGATGCTGCAGAAGTGATAGTTTTCTGTCTGCTAGCATGAAATCTGACCGTTTTCAGGATTGTCTTAGTAATTTATAATGGTCAGGACTACTTAAAATTGGGTGTGCTCCTTTCAAATCCTCTCCAGTTGCCTGCTTACTCAGATGCGATGATTCTATTTGAAGTCATTTCTTGCATTTAGAGAGGAGCTGACTGTCTCAGGTAAGACCTTGCTGAATATTTGGAAGTGTCAGTAATTCAGCTGTTTTCACCTGGGCAATGGGAATGCATGCCTTCTGCCAGCTGCCATCCGGGTTGAGATTCAGATCCCACTGCAGGATCAAGGGGTGATTTTCCCATCTGTGTAGGTGTTTTAAATGAACCTTATAGTCCATTTCACACAAGGAATTAATAAAAATCAATGTTTGTGTTCTTTTCCGTTCTGCTTGCTTGGGGACAAGTAACTGCTCCCGTAAATAGACTGGCCATGAATAGATTGATGTTTAAATCAGTGCTAAGGTCCCTCCCTTTTCAGTCAGGAATATAAGCATGGTGGTTGTACTCAGTGGCCCTGTGTACGTTCCTGATTGTTCTGCTGAGTAAGAAAGGATTAAAATATTGAGCTAAATTAGACATTAAATTGGGATTGTTAAAGGTGAGAAGAAGACAGCTAGAAAATTTCATCACATTACAATCCAGCTACGAGGTGGCCTTTATACGCCAGAAGAGCAGGAACAGCACTCAGGCCCAATAGGAACTAATATAAAGTCGACAGCATTTTATTCTTTTCTTGCCTTCAAAGCCCCAGCTGGGGAGAGTGGAGACCAGGCTCTAAGAAATGCAAGAACTGCACTTCCTTGGCGTGCAGCTCTTGGCTCTTTTGAAGTGCTAAATTTGTATCTTCACTGCAAAAGAAAAGTACTTGGGAAACCTCTGATCCAATTGATGGTATTCCCACTCTGGCAGAGGCACAGTGAACCCTCACTCTTCTATACCATTGAGTACATGTTTTTTTCCTGCTCGTTAACCTTAAATTACATTTGTTCTGTAAAAGCTTGGTAACACACAATGCTGTAGTGCATGTTCTTAACAGGAGTGGCTTCCACTTTCTTCTTGCAGAGGTGTCGAACAAGTTTTCTGGAATGTGATGGGAAATTGAAGTAAAGTCACTTTTAGTCAGCATTTTTAAAAGATAGGAGACAGCATTTCACAGGCCTTTTATAGTGATAAATGCCAAGGCAATCTAGAGATGCAGGAGGTGTATCATTCCTAATGAGGAGAACAATGGAAAGTTCTTTAGAGCCTTTAATTAGGCAAGTTACAGAAGGGGGAGTGTCACTTGTTTTCTTCTATGCTCTTTTAACAGCCTTCAAGCTTGAAAAAATAAGAGTGATTCTGAATGGAGACAGTTCCTATTTGAGCTGATAACAGGGGAACAAAAGCAGTACGGTTTTTCGGTTTTTTGTGGAGAGCTTTTAAAAATCAGTTGACGGTTCTAACTGGTACAAAATGGATAGTTAGTGTAGGCATGAGATCTACTGATGAGTTTCAGGGGTGGCAAACAGTGAAGATTTCATAGGGCTGTGATGTGATACTGAAAACTAATCAGTGGCTCATGACTGGGAGAAAGTGTTAGAGAAGAGCAATTGATGTGGGACACGGGACTTGTGCTGAAAGTTCACCCTGAGAAGTGTCCCTTTGGCTCATTGTAAGTCATAAATTTGCCATGAAGTGATCACAAGGTAAAATGTTGACTCCCTGGGATAGAAAAAGCCTACAAAACCAAGTCTTTTGCTGCAGAAGGCTGTATAAGGGCTATTGTAACTAAAACAGGCTGAGAAAGAGGAAATACTTTTTTACAGGTTTGCACAAGAGTGAAATTGAAATAAATAAAATCCTTCTATCTCAAGACAGTAGTAACCCACACTAAAAACTGTGTGGTTTTTATAGTGTCTTCCTTAATACACGATATGTTACATTGGTTCCAAGTAGTAGTATCTACCAGTGATAATCAAATATAAACCTACTACTGTATATGAGTTCAAAGGAGAGTTATTCTAAAGCAGCAGAATATAGACTAGACATGGAGATGTTGGAGCAAGCCCAGAGGAGGCCACAAGGATGATCAGGGGGCTGGAGCATTTCCTGTATGAAGACAGGCTGAGAAAGTTGGGGCTGTTCAGCCTGGAGAAGAGAAGCTGTGTGGAGACCTCATAGCAGCCTTCCAGTATCTGAGGGTAGGCCCCCCTCAGGGTGCTGGAGAGGGACTCTTCATCAGGAACTGTAGCGATAGGACAAGGGGTAACGGGTTTAAACTTTAACAGGAGAAGTTCAGGTTAGATATAAGGAAGAAGTTCTTTACTGTGAGGGTGCTGAGGCGCTGGAACAGGCTGCCCAGAGAAGTGGTAAATGCTCCATCCCTAGCAGTGTTCAAGGCCAGGTTGGACAGAGCCTTGGGCAACATGGTCTAGTGTTGGGAAGTTCCTGCCCATGGCAGGAGATTGTAACTAGATGATCTTAAGGTCCTTTCCAACCCAAACCATTCTATGATTCTATATCTGAGTCTTAGGGAAAACTGTGATAAAGAAAATGTTATAAAACCTGTTTCTTGGATATTATCTAGAATACCAACAGAACAGTAATGCTGCTTGGAGAGTATAAATTAGATGCTAAATGGGTACATCTGGGGAGATGGGTTCCAGTGTTCAATTTTGATTGTAATTGTAAAGGCAGAAATGAGAAGTCAAATCCTGTGATTGCATAAATGGCTAAAGGCAGTTTAACTGTGCCTGTTTTCACCAGTATGAAATGTATCCAGGCTTGACAAGGCCATACCTGGAATGCCTGAGTGTTTTTTACCAGACTGTGAAATGAGTGAAGGCTAGAAGGGATATCTGCAGTTTTCATGGATGGAGTTCTTCAGCAAGTTTGATTAGAATGAAAGAATGAGCTAACTGAGCATGAGGAGGATATAAAATTAATCTGAAGTTTAAGTGTAGACTTGGATGTTGGCACTGAGAGTCTCCTCTTTGCTAATAGGTGTGGCATTCTTTTAAAAATGACCCCAGACCTCAACAAAGTTGAGTTTGTAGCCCCAGACTTGCAAAGCTGGAGTGCAGTAAAATGATGAAACCTCAGTTTCCAAGTAGTAGATGACTGAAGTCCATATTTAAAGAGAAATAAAAAATTCCTCAGTCAACAACAGCTTCAGGGTACCCCTATGAAAATTTGCTCACTGAAGGTGAAAATTATATTTAGTGTAAGCTGAAGTCTTCCAAAATTCTTTAAAGAATATCCAAGCAAAGGATAGGAACAAAGATTTGAATCTGGCATTTACATCTTAAAAGTCCAGGTTATCTTTTTCTTAGCTGTCTTTAGGGGATGATAGGAAAGTTTAGGATCAATGAACTGGAACTTCTGGATTGCTCCTTTATGACCAGGCAGAATTGGCAGAAACTGTTCTTGTATTCATAAAAGCACAAGTTGGGATACAAGTAGCTGGTGGTATGTCTGGGGTTCTGGTTTCCCTCCTTGCAGCAGACAAAAGCAGAACAAAGAAGAACTACCAAAAAGCTTGTTTATATATCACAGGCAAATAGAAATCGAGTCATGGATATTAACAGAGAAAAATCCATCAAAAATGCACTAATGGGGAGAAAGAAATTCCTGTTGTCCGATTCCGTAAGGTGTTATGTCTTACAGTACTTCCAGTGGAGTGCCCTTAAAGAGATAAAGTTGCAGTTACTTTCACTTTAGGCTTCAGCAGAGAGAAGTTCTGACACATCTTTGAGAAATACTGAGAATCAGGAAGAAAGAACTTGAGCCAGTTGTGCCTTTATGGAAGGAAGTGGGAAAGTTCATCCTATTTTTAGAAATTACTTTGTATGGGTTGAAAGAAGCTGTTCACAAAGAAACTACTGAGAATTTGTTTCAAGGAAAAAGGAGAGACTGATAAAACTTCTTTCCCACGCACACTATGATGGAGGGATTAATGAGGAACCCTAGAAACAATCCAGCTATTTTTTGGTGACAAGGAGGTGTTGAGCTTGTTTTGATGACTAGTATAGGTTTGTGTTCTAAGACAGCATCTTCTTTCTTTTCTAAAAGCATGTGTGATTACACATAATAAGGGATTTGTGAAGGACTTTTTATATTATACTTTATCATCCTTTTGATGTAAGTTTGTATTACACTTCTCAGAGATAAGGTGATGTTTTGTCCTACATGGAGTTCAATAGAAGGCTAATGTATTGTCATGGGTTCAGTAGAAGTTTAATGTATTATCATGGCTTTCTGCTTTGAAGTTTTCTTTCCTCCTGACTGAAACTAGTTATACAGATGCATTTTTTAACAAAATGGTTTTATTGAGAAGAACAGATGGAGGAATCCAACAAGCCTCTGTGCATCAAATAGGCTTATAGAGAGAATTTCTTGTAACAGTCTTGCAATGCCTACAGGGGCTGACAAGAAACCTGGAGAGGAACATTTGACAAAGGCCTGTAGGGACAGGACAAGGGGCAATGGCTTTACCCTGACAGAGGGGAGATTGAGATGAGATCTTAGACAGAAGTTGGCCCCTGTGAGGGTGCTGAGGCGCTGGCACAGGTTGCCCAGAGAAGCTGTGTCTGCCCCATCCCTGGCAGTGTTCAAGGCCAGGTTGGACACAGGGGCTTGGAGCAACGTGGTCTAGTGGAAGGTGTCCCTGCTGGTGGGAGGGGGTTGGAACTGGATGAGCTTTAATGTCTTTTCAAACCCAAACCATTCTATGATTCTGTACCAAAGCTTTTCAGAGTGATACAATCAATATAAATAATCAATATGAATAGCTGAAATAAACGTGTTTTAATACCTTGTATTTCAGGCCATAACTTCTGTGCAGAGGGACACAGATGTGGTGAAAATTCTGAGTGCAAAAACTGGAACACAAAAGCGACTTGTGAATGCAAGACTGGTTTTCTCTCTGTCCAAGGGGACTCCGCCTACTGTGAAGGTAAACAAGATATTCCAAGACCTGCCCCCTTAACATCCTACTTGGAAACATGGTGTTAAATAAATGGTTGACAAATGGATTTCATTGCAAGGTTTGGTTTCATGATCGTGAATGTCACAAAGGGCCCTTTTTGCCTTCATAAATGTGGATTGCAGGTGATGAGTGCTGCTGGACCATGCAGGTTTGCCTGTCTATGGGTGTCTTTTATTGCTGCGGCTGTGCCTGGGCACACTGTGGTCCTGCTGGCATTACCAACTGTAAAAATACTGTTTCTTTTTCAGAGACAGTATCTGCCTTCTAAAATGCTTTTTAGAGAACAACATCTTTTTAAGATCTATTAATTTAGGAAATGGGAATTCTTATGTGTGTGAGCAAGGTCAGTATGTAGGTGTACCGAGGCTTGGATACAGAGATTATGACATGCAGTCCTTCCTGAAGCACTTCTGTGGGGCACAGGCTTTACTGAAATGGTTTTCCTGTGGTCCAGAAGAGACCTGTTTCTGAGGAGTGTGTACCTGAGGTGCTTCTGTTGGTGTATTATTCCATCACAAGAATGGATGCAGGGGGACGATTCTCCTTTTTGTTTTTCAGTGTTTTGTAGAGCTTGCTGTTATTTGTAGCTGTGATGTACTTATTAAAAACGAATGAATCAACACATAGCACATCCCTTCCTGCCTTTTCATTGTGATTTGGGGTTTTTTGTATGTCAGGCTGCAATATTTAATCTTTTGGCCATCGTTTCCCCAGATTCTGCTTCCAGTGACACTGGTGATGGAAGGGAGATGACATTTTTTGCAAGCTGTGAAAAGAGACTGTAGAAATTGGAAGACAGAATGAAAGGATCAAAAAGACAAGTGTGGACTGAGCTTAAATGATCCTGCTTTCATAAAAAGACTTTTTAGTATGTAGGTGAACTGCTTGAAATAGCAGTTTTTAGAACTGTTCAGTAAATTGCAACTATAAATCTTAAGGTATTTAGTCAGTTCTCTACAAACAGAAATGTGAATGGTTCTCTGCATGCACGTTCAGAGACTGGGAGAACAGTTTACCCATTTCATTTTAAAGGTAGGCAGCAGATACACTGTAGGCAGAGAAACTTTTTAGTACAAAACCCTTGTGAGAAGAGCTGCCCTTATATGTACTGCAAGGGCTTCTCAGAAATCAAAAGACAGCAACAAGGCTCTCTGTCAGCTGTGATACAGAATCCAGGATTTGTTCTTTTTTTGTTATTTGAAAAAGAAAATCAGTGCTTAGTGCTTTTATTTAGTAGTAGCAGACTGTCCCTCTTTTTCTCTGTAGAAAAACGTTAAACATCTGGATTCAAATAATTTTGGAGATGTTGGCAGTGGTGGGGAAAACAAGAGCTTTTTGGAGAAATTAGTGGGAACTGCAACATAACTGGTCTGTGTTGCGTTACATTCTGGAAGGGCAAATCACATCCCTGACTTCTGTGCATGTGGGTGAAACCTGAAGCAAGAGAACAAGTACAGCTGCTTTTGCTGCCTAAGAGCGTGGGATAGATGAGAGAGAGGGGCTTTCTGCATATGATGAAATTATAAATTTGCTGTATGGAGAGTAGTTTTTAGAAGGTAACATTGGAGAAGGGAAGGCCCTTCAGCGAGGGTAACTGCAGGCTAACAAATCAATTAGCCAAGATGTGGCTCTGTTCAGCCCTGTGAAGACCTTCCTTTCATTCCTTGGAACAGCTTTTTGTAAGATTGCCTTCTATGCATAACCTGATTTCTCTTGTCTATGTGTTTCATCTGGTAAACAGCAGCATTTCATAGTTGGCTGTATAATGTTCTCAAGCGCACGGTGATGCTGTGATTTAAATCAGTGAGGTCAAAGGCATGGATCTGAAGGTCCAATTTGGCAGGATGTTGGTTTAGGATAGGGGTGGATTCTTTCTGTGGAGCGTTGGATTTCTGTGTGTACTGTGTAAGAATAAAATACACAGAACACCTGAACAAGGAGTAGTAAACATACACAACACCTGTGGAAGCAAGGAAGGTGTTATTCTCAGCTGTAGTTCTGAATTTGTCTTCAGAATTCTTAAGAGACATGCAAGATTGCTGTTTCCTTTGAGATGGCGAGGTTCAACTATTTCATGCTCATGACATGCTGGTAAGTGGCACCTCACTTAAGAGTGCTACAGATAATTAACTTGAAGCATTCCAGATTTCTCTTCTCTTCCAATGTACTTGAAGTATTTGTGCATGTGAATTCTAATGTAGGGTATTATTTTACCATACCTGGGTTTTGCTGTAATTTCTGCTTGCTCTTACCCAGCTTTATCCTGCTGGACCATATGGCATCATTTTGATTTTGTTAGGTCTCTGAAGAGTTGTGTTTGAGTTTGCTTTGCTTTTTGACGTGTATTTGTGGGGTTTTTTTAACGTTCCATCTTCACGTTTGCGGTAAGGTGGAAAAAATTGAAAGGATTCTTGTTTTTGTCAGAGAATTGGCATCAGCAGATTCATAAAATAAATAACAAAAATATGAGGGGCTTTTACTGTTAATTCTCAGTAACTACTTTTCAAGTAGTCAGCAGCTCCTCATGTTGAAATATACATGTGGCATATCCACTTACTATACAAATTCCATCTTTGGAATAACATAGATGTGTTTAGGGAAGACAGTTTCTGAAAACAAACAAATAAATGAAGCTGGCAATGAATGAAGGGGATAAGTGGAGATTCTCTGTGTGCTGTAAAAGCCATGTGTTTCACTTAAAAACAGAAAGGCTGAGGGTTTTTTTGATGTTTGCCTAGTTGTCATGTGTATATGAGACATAATTGGAGCATTCATCATTTGCAGAGAGACATCTAAAGATATTTCTATTAATCATGTTGTCTGAGCTTAAAGTACTGGTGGGGATACTTAGGCACAAACGTTGAACCCGTGTCCATTTATCTCTGTCACATATGCATGGGTAAGTTCTGGGAAGTGCACAAGTAGGAGCAAGTCCAGTGTCTGCAGGGTGCAAGGATTCAACCTGGAGCAGCACGTGCACACTTGCTGGCACCCCTGTTGGGGGCTCAGAGTTGCAGCGTGAGAGTTAGTTACAGATGGAGCAGCAGTTCAGTGGCAAAACCAGGCCCAAAATTGGGAATTCATTGAGGCTGACTCATGCTGATCCTTCCAGACCCGTTCTGTGCTGTGTACAGCAGCTTTGCAAATCCCACAGCTGTGATTTTTGTTTGGAAACTAGTGAGTGAAATGAAGTTGTTATCCTTCAGTAAAACAACCAACCAGCCAAAAAAATCCCAACAACAATAAAGACCTGACCCCCTCCCCCAGCCTAAATGGAAAAATCTGGTTTCTCATACAAATAATAATAATAATAAAAATTATTTTTGCTATTTTTAATAGGAAATGTGCTTGGCTTTTGGTAATAGCATAGCTCTGGGTATTCCACTAAGTATTATCTATTCCCTTCTTCTTTCTGTGAATGTACTTTCTTTCCAGTAGATGGAAGACCAAAATTGGTTCTAAAAGTACAAAAGTCTCTAAATCCATTACAATTGTCAGTTTATATGGGTGCATTTTTTCCTGCAAGGTTTGGTAAGTGACTTACTGATATGGTTCTGGGTATTCAAAACTGATGTGCATATGGAAAACCAAGTACAAAAGTTCAGAAACTGACCTAGGGCTTTGCTATATGCTTCACTCTCTGCTTTGTCTTTCGGCATTTCAGCACGCACGTGTTGCATCCTTTTCCAGCATTTCTTCTCATGGCTTTTGTTCAGATCAGTTTGGAATCTAGTTGTATGCTGATGGTACTGGGTGTGTCTGTATTAAGTGGAAGCTATTCTGGATTTTTTAAGAGCTATTGAGCTTTTGGCATTATCCAGATGTGGTAGGGTTACACTGGTGGATAGAAATTTGAATGTGTTTTTGCTCACAACAGAAATGGAGAGATACTTGGTTTATATATTTGTATTAAGCTTAATTTTCAAATAATAAGTAGGTTCCCCATTTTCTCAGTGCATGAGCAGCTATATTTGAACTGAAACTAAAACTAAGACTGTGCTACTAAGAAAAGGAAGCCTTGCTTGGGCCTTCGTTGATGCAGGATCTGTCTGTTTCCTGGTGTACATGTATCTGTGCAGGTTTCTCTGTTTTGGTTTTATGTCCGGAAACTGGAATAACGGTGTTAACAAAATCCTTTGTTGTCTTGCTGGGGTATTGTGAGGTTTACTGAATGAAGACAGGCTGAGAGAGCTGGGCTTGTTCATCCTGGAGAAGGGAAGTCTCTGGGGAGACCTTAGAGCAGCTTCCAGTGCCTAAAGGGGCTACAAGAAACCTGGAGAGGGTCTTTGGACACAGGCTTGTAAGGACAGGACAATAATACCACAAAATAGACTGAACAAAGTGTAGAAAAGGAAGCAAACTGCTGATACAGGAAGAGATAAGTTTGGTTTTGTTTTTATTTCCTAAATGTTATTGACAGCTGAGGAAAGGTTTCTATAAAATATTCATGTTCATATTTAATTTTCAGAAGGATAATTTCTCTTAGTCTGTGAGATTTTTGACAGGGATTGATTTCATTCAGGGGGGCAGCTGCCTCTGGAAAGTCTCTCAAAAAGTGCATTTTTCTAAGACATCTGCCTCTATTTAATAACCTGCTTCTTTGTACCTGAGTCTAGAGAGACTTTGATGCAGGTAATGGAAATTAGTATAGAAGTCAGTAGAGCATCTACAAAGACAACTCATATATTGGTGGTAGGGTAGTTTCCTGTTTGGTTTGCTGACTTTTACACTATATTTAATATGCAAATTTTCTCCCAAAAAGAAAGCTTACCATTTTTCCAGTTCATGTGTCTGTTCTTCATATCTAAAAGGTAAATTTCAACATACCTTTTGGGTAGTCCAGATAATTTTTCACTCTGTTCTTCTCAGAACTTTCTTTAATTTTGTTCTTTCGTTTCTAGATTAGACAGCTCAGTTTTCCTTCTCGATATTGGTAGTTTCTGATTGATTGCATTTTATTAACCTATGTTTTTTTATTGGTTCTGTTGAAGTGGTAGCTGTGTTTATGTCTTGTCCTGATCTCCTTCATGGAAGCTGTGTATGTCTCATACCAGTTGTCCCTGTAGGGATCACTGTATTTCAGGAGTAGAAAATTATTTTCTGTCTGCTTACAGGCTAAAGAAAGTGCTTGAAAATGATTAGGATAAAATTGGCAATGCAAACTCCTTTTTATCTCTCATCTTCCTTAGGCTGGTTTACCTCTCATCTTAATTTTCATTATTTTGTTTCCCTAATTCTTATGACTCATTTTTACCCTTCAAGCTTTCACCAGAGATTGTCTCTGTACATACCGGTACCTATTAGCACTGAGATAACGATATGAACACACAGTAGCATCTTCAGCCACGAATGAGAGTGAGTGTTAGCTGAGAGACACGCCATGTTTTGCAGAAGGAGAGAAGATCTCGTTTGCAGAGAGTTTGCTCTGAAGAACTCCTGGTTGCCTCAGGGGTAGCTCTGGGCACAGGCAGAAGAGGCAGTGTCCTGGGATAGCAGACCTCTGTCACTCAGGTTGGCCATGCGTTTACTCTCTTGGAGCCCAAAACATAGGGCTTAGTGGTGCTCCTGCTTTTGTGTTTTCTCAGGAGCAGGTCACTCAGGGTTTTGTTTCCTTGCTTCCCGGTCCCTCATCCATGAGGCAGTAAAACCTGATTTTGTGCAGAGCCGATTCAGTGCTTCGTGATGTCATGACTATGCTGTTAGTTGGTGGGATGCCATGGCAGCCTGAAATCGTTGCTGGTGCATTCCTGTTTCCAGGAGTAGGAATGATCCTGATCATTTTCTCTCCATGAAGCTTTTCCTTACCACTAGAATATGGGCATTGTTTTCCACTGTGAGTTTCTTAGGCAAAAAGAATTTTGCAGTACTTATATATTTGTATTGTAACTTCACTGAGTGGAAAATTGGGCAAACATATGGGACGATCAGAATCATGGCTGGATATTAGAAGCTGTGTAACCATCAACTAGGCCAATTCAGAGTCTTTAAGACCTGAGTCTTAGAGATGCCAGGTTGCTGCATGTGGACTATTTTTCAGTGAAGCACTCCTTTTCACTGGGATTATAATGTCTGTTTAAGAACCTCTATGTTGGTAATGAAAAGTTTCCTCCATTTGCTTGGGCACGAGTGACAATAACGTTTGAAGGTCAGGCCTTCTACTCTGTTCTGGAGCTTGCTTTAACCTGTTACTCTGTAAGCGACTTGAACTGCTTTTTGGCTTTCAGTCTAGCTGGCTGAAGCAGTGCTATTGTGAAAAGGTCAGCAGCAAGCTGAAGTGCATTCAGTCTGTGAGAGAATGTAGGGTACAATTTCCAGTCTTTCTTTTCCCACAGGAATAAATTTGGAGCCTGGCACTGCCCGTACGTGTGGTTTTCATCTAGCAATTTTCCTGTACAAACAGTAAGATCCAATTTGGCTAAAACGTGACCCACCTTTGTGGGTAGGGCTGGCCGGGCAGCTGATGCTTGGCAACACAGCAGTCACCAACATACCTGTTAGTCATGAGCACCTCGCTGGTTTTACTGTCAGCACTGCCTTCCAGCACAGCTACACAACACTGGGTGTTAGAGAGATGTACAGCTTTTGCCATACACCGTTTTGCTTGCCAGGAGTGCTAGGGTTTTTGTGGGTACGTGGGGAAAGTGGCACCTCAGTCTGAGTGCTAACAGGTTCTGTGGGTGTTGCTTGGTTAGCATTGGCATTATTGGATATTTATTAATGTGCAGCAGATGATGAATGTGGAGGTGGACTGAGCCATCCTGTCTCATTAAACATTTGGAAACAAATGAATTTCTGTTTCAGGTGAGTAGAATTCTTTTTCTCTTAGTTAGCACAATATAAATAGCTGCAGCTCAGTTCTATCTGTTTTGCAATTCACATAAATCTTGAAATGAACTAATGAGGAACATGGAAAAGAGAACTGCATCTTGGACTACACAGGAATGTAATCAATATAAATTCCCTGGAGCTGTATCTGTTTTGTGCTAGGTTCCCATTGATTTTGCAAAGATTTTAACATTAGCCGTTATCCCCTTTGAATATAAATAATTTCCCAGTAGTTTCTCCTGTATTTTAATTAATTCAAAAGTGACCGACTTGAGAATTCTTCCTTTCATGTTATTGTAAACCAAAGAAATTCTCCCTCATTTTCTTCACAGCCTTAATCTGACCCCTGTGAAATCAGTAGGCATATGGAATGCTCAAGAAGTGGTGGTGCTAAGAAAACCTGAAAACAGCCAGAAATTGTCCAAGTCAGATTTAGAAATTGTAAAGAGATCACAAATCATGAGGGAAAACCAACCCATTTGAAAATACTTTGCTACTTGAATTTAGGTTGTGTGAGTTTCTGTTCCAACTGGTAACTCCCTGTCCTTTCAAAGGAAAACAGAGGAAACGGACATGGTTGTTCGGGGTCTGGAGAGCTGGGACATGGGCCTTCTGCCGTCATTCTGATTTCAGGATACAGGGTACATTAGCTGTCTAATCCCTTTTAAATTGAATTAGTTGAAAAAAAACCCTTTCGAATCTACAACCTGGTGCAATTTCTTTGTCTTGGAAAAGAACATTATGTAAGTTGAAGAGATGATACTGAAGTTACCTTGTTATGACATAAAAGTAAGTATCTAACAACTAGCATAAAAGCTGGCACTGTTATTCCTTGAAATATATATACACACATATATATGTATCAGTAGGATGTATTTTGGCTTGTAGATGGAAAGACTATATCATGTGTTAAACTGTTTGGAGCTACAGGGGATAAACTGAATTAGGGCTGTCTAAACAGGTGCTGTTCTTTGATATTGCTGACCAGGGGTACATTGAAACCCTTGGGGAATTTTGTGTGAACATGTGTCAGTTGTACGTCTTACTGTAGGTTGGTTTATGTAGTGGAGCATATTAGATTGTTGCTTAGCTATATCAAGAAAAAAAGATGCTTTGCTTCTTGAAAAATTGAGACTATATTTTGGTTGCAGTTTAGCAGGGCTGAACTGCTGTGTAATGCTTACTTGAACTGCAGGAATAATATGGTGTCAGGGTAGGTGTATAGACAAGGAAATAGCCTGCATATGTATGCAAGTATATATCTGTAATTAACATAAACTGAATCAACGTGCTTGTGGTGTGCCACTGAAGTTCCTGTGTGTCCTGGGTTCAGCTCCAGCAGTCATTTTTCTCCTTAGTAGCTGGTGCAGTGCTGAGTTTTTGACTTTAGCCTGAGAGCAATGCTGATAAACACACCGATGATTTTAGTTGTTGCTCAGTAATGTGTACTCTGAAACCATGACACTCTGCTCTGTTTTTTGCTAGCTTTATAGTCTGCATTCCTTAAGAGATGCCATTGCCCTGTTAGGGAAGTGTCCTGGAGTCAGCAGGGGCAGAATTAATTTTGTCCCTAGTAGCTGGTGCAGAGCTGTGCTTTGGCTTTAGTCTGAGAACACACCGATGTTTCAGTTGTTGCTAAGTAATGCCTACCCTGATCAAGGGGGGTCATGCTCGTATGGGCTCAGTCTCTCAAGGGCTTCAAGTCTCTCATGCTCTGCCAGTGAGGAGGAGCACAAGAACCGGGAGGGAGCAGAGACAGGACACCTGACACAAGCTGGCCAAAGGGCTATTCCATACCACAGCATGTCATGAACAGCATAGAAACTGGGGGGAGTTGGCTGTGAAACACTGATCACTGCTCGGGGACAGACTGGACACTGGTCTGGGTGGTGAGACACTGGACTGCACATCACTTGTCTTTCTGGGGGACAGGGAGTGGGGGGTTTATTCCTTTCTCTTTCTCTTTAGTTCCTATTATTGTTGTTGTTAATTTTTTCATTATTATAATATTTTACCTCTATTTCAGTTATTTAACTGTTCCTATCTCAGCCCGTGGGTTTTTATGTTTTATACCATTCTCTTCCCCATCCCACTGGGAAGAGGGAAGGGAGTGAGCAAGTGGCTGTGTGGTACTTAGCTGACAGCTGGAGCTAAGCTATGACAGGTAGCTACAGGATGCCATTGTAGTCATGGGTTTTGTTCTTACACAATGATTAGGTGTATCAGTAAGTGTGTGTATGTATCACATGGCATGGGGAGATCTAAAGATAGAGGAGTTACATATGCTTGTAACTGCTTTTATTTTCACAGTGTCTGGGACTTATGCTTTTGGACACAGACTATCACTGTGACAGGTGTTATTCAGATGAAGGATAAAAATAGGATTTGCTTTTCAGGAGGCTTTATAACTAAGTGTAAGACAAGAGACTGTATTTTAGGTGGGAGGAAAAAGATGTTGGAATGTGGTTTGAAGCTAAAATCCTAGAACAGCTTTTTGAAGTGAATTTATTTTTGAAAACCTAAAATAATTCTGCTGACTTGCTTTGGTTGTGGTGATTAAAATCAGGCAGAGGCATCTCCTCCTGAAAAGTAGGAAGTTGCTGGAAGTTCTTATTCAGCAAGAGCTGTCACCTCTGTGACAGACTTTGCCCCATGTGAAGAAGTCCGTGATGCCCATCTACAGCTCAGATCTCAGCAAGAGTTTCCTCTCATACCTGCTCCACTGAGCTGGCAGTCACCTGAAGGTAGCAATGGCTCATTTCCACCCAAGGGACTGCTGCAGAGTACCATACTGCTCCATAGGATCATAGAATGGGTTGGAAGGGACCTTGAAGATCATCTAGTCCAACCTCCAGCGAGCATTCTTTTCCAAAGGCTTGTCCCCCATCTAGCAACAGCTCACAGAGATGCTTGTTTTTTGTAACTCAACCCCAGGTCAAACACCGTTAGGAGATAAAAACAGGAAACCAGAGGCAGATGGAAAAATGCGAGAAGGTTGGATCACACCTTTAGCTGAACCATTTGTCAGGGCTTTTAGTTACCACGGAAAAGCATTGTTCCAAGGGGGTTTTGAAGAGAATGACATGTGTGGGGCGATGCTGTTAATGCAGACCTAATCTCAAGTGCATTGTGAAAGAAACAAATACCTGTGCTTATTTCATTTGTTTGTTGTCAAAGGTGACTGTTGTGATTTGATTCTAGTTGGGAATCAACTTACTGACACCAGATGAGGGATTACAGGTTAAATGGGAGGAGTACCTGATAGCCCTTGAAATTGAAGACAGACATTGTGGAAAATGTCAAATCAGTCAAGGAAAGGATAGAGAAGTGTGATGAAATCTTTTACTGAATCTAAATAATGTGGACTTGGACTCACACGCTGGCATGTGTTAGCTTCACATGATGCTGAAGGCAGGGCTGCTGAGGGCTCTGTGGTACACCCTTTCCATGTGTTCGTTCTCCCCTTTGGCCATTGGGGAAGAAGCTAGAGCTGAAAGCTGTTCCCTCTTACATACCTGATGTCTTCTCTGATAGGAGAAGTAGCGTTGGTTGGATTTGGGAGGACACTGCAGCACTCAGCTTGATTTGTTTGGTGTTTTTGGGCTCTGGTGTTCAGCTCAGCAGTCTGTACCCCATTTGGCTTTGCTCATGAGATGGCTTGTGATAAGTGTGTGCAGACAAGATAGTATATGCATGGGTGAAACATGACTTGTTAAAACTTTTAATAAGCTTCTTCCTGTGACTATCTAGCATTATGGTGCAAGAGTACCCCAGAAGAGAGTCCTCAATAGATAGTGAGGCAGGTATTATGTTTGGGTTGCAGCTGTGAAGTATTGAACTGAACATTGCCTGAAGGGTTTAGATGAGTTTTGTCTTAAATGCAGTGGTCTGTTCTCATGTTCCTCTGCACTTAGAAGCCAGCTCTTTTAATATTTAACCATCAAGATTGGCTTGAATGGCATGTGAATAGTGAGACGTAAGCATGAGGATAAATGTTAGTGTATGATCCAGTCCTTATGTTCTTCACAGTTTGTGTCGCGTGTTTCCATTTAATGACTACAAGTGTTGTACACCAAGTCCCTCCTGTCTCCCTCTGTCACCTTCTTTATCCTTGGAAAAGAATGAGTGATGTTTATTCATCACCTCCAAGTCACAGATGAAGAGCAATTTTGAAGAATGTTAATAAACTGGATGTGAAGGTACCTGAAGAAGTGTTCTAAGCTTTGATTGTGTGAGTTGCTTATTTAAGAGCAGCAGCATGGTCTAGCCACATCCATACTCATACATATTTATACACTAGTATATTTTAGCTGTTAGCCCCATCTGTACCTTTAGGCTGTTGTTTTGTCTGTTGTAGTCATGTTGCAATAA
>NW_009914938.1:0-20362 GCF_000696875.1 Nestor notabilis | reverse complement strand
CAGCAGGGCCGCCCCTACGGCGCCCGCCCTTCGCGGCCTGGTGGGGTCACTCCCATGGACGCCGCGTTTCTCCGTAGGCGAATGTTTCACTACAGAAACACTCGCTGGGGACTCGCTTACATTACAGTCGTTGCCTGTAAGATCTGCAAAAGACTAAAAAATGAGTGGAATATCAATAATAATGACAGAAGATGTCTCGGAGTGATCCAGGTTACCTGCTGAAGTGGGCCATGCAAGGGATTTAGGACAGACAGGTTGGGAATTTCAAGTTCAGGAACGAGGACAGTGGTCCCCACTCACAATACAGAAAAGGGCGTGCTCTGTCCTGGGAAGCGGCACCTCTTGAAAGGATTTGGGTCTGTAGCGGTAAAGCCGTGCAACATGAAAGTTGCTGCATCAAAAAAAAAAAAAGCTAGTGAGTTCCTTGCCTGTGTAAACAAGGATTAGTGAACATGGACAGGGAGGTGGCATCACTCTGAATACAATCATCATGGACGATACAGCTTTGGTAAAACCAGCAATGGAACAGTGTTTCCAGACTATCCATATTTTCCAAGATACTGAAAAATTAGGGTGCAGAAGAGAGTTGCAAAAACAATCTGAAGGCTGAAGATGGTGCCTAGCAGTAAAAGTGGTATTTAGCTCTTCATCTTTGTTGATAATCTGGATGAGGGGATTGAGTGCACCCTCAGTAAATTTGCAGATGACACCAAGATGGCTGGGAGTGTTGGATCTGCTGAAGGATACAAATGCTCTGTGGAGGCATCTGGACAGGCTGGATCGATAGTCCAAGGCCAGTGATAAAGAGGCTCAACAAGGCAAAGTGCTGGGTACTTGGGCCACAAACCACCCATGCAGTGCTACAGGGTTGCGGAAAAGTGGCTGGAAAGCTGCTCAGGGGAAAAGGACCTGGGGGTGCTGACTGACAGCTGGCTGAACATGAGCTAGCTTGTGCCCAGGCAGCCAAGGCAGCCAACAGCATCCTGGCACGTATCAGAAATAGTGTGGCCAGCAGGACTAGGGCAGTGATCATACCCCTGTAGTCAGCACTGGTGAGGCGGCACCTCAAATAGTGTGTTCACTTCTGAGTCCCTCACTACAAGAGAGATCCTGAGTTGCTGGAGTGAGTCCAGAGAAGGTCAATGGAACTGGCGAAGGGCACAGAGCCAGAGCACAAGTCTTATGAGGAGCAGCTGAGGGAACTGGGATTGTTTAGTCTGGAGAAGAGACAGCTCAGGGGGGACCTCATCGCTCTCCACAACTGCCTGAAAGGAGGTTGTAGTGAGGTGGGTGTGGGTCTCTTCTCCTCAATAACAAGCGATAGGACAAGAAGTAACAGTCTCAATCTGCACCAGGGGAGGTTTAGGCTGGATATTAGGAACAATTTCTTCACCAAAAGGGTGGTCAGGTATTGGAACAGGCTGCCCAGGGAAGTGGGAGAATCACCGTCCCTGGCAGTGTTCAAAAAATGTGTAGATGAGGCCCTTAGTGATATGGTTTAGTGGTGGTCTTGGCAGTCCTGGGGTAACGGTTGGACTTGGATGATCTTAAAGGTCTTTTCCAACCTAGCTGATTCTATCATTCTATGAAAAGGTGGCTTATAAGAAAATGAAGCATTGGTGTTTCACTTTGGCGCATTAACTGAGGTCAATGCCACCTGTGCTAACCCCCATGAGCTGCGGCAAAGTAGCCACTGAAGAGCATTCTCTCTAGCTGCTTTTTTACATTTAGGTAATCACCTCACATTAATGGCTTTAGTGTTAAAGTGTGGGGTTTTTTTTTAAATATTAAGAGATAGGTTTAGTAGTAATGGTTTGAACACCAGCATTATGAGTACAACAGTTAATAATATTAACAGAAATACTCATCTGATGTGTTCACTCCTAACCTCAAGCAGCTTGCCTCTTCCACCCCAAATATCCAATACTCCAGCTATTACCTGGACAGAGGCCAAAGTACTCAGCTGCCCTACAGGTAATTTCTACAATACAATTTCGCATAATTAATTAATTAATCCTCCTCATACCAAACAAGGAAAATGTAGGGACAATCCAAAATACATTTCTAAATTTCTAAGGCTTTTCTCAGCAAACTAGGATTTATTTTCATATGCAATTAATCATGAAAAACTAAATTTTAATTTAACTGCAAAATGCAGTGCCAGACAGTTTTAGAACCTTTCCTCCACTATCCATGCATTTCACAGAGCATCTTTCAATGTAAGGGGTACAAAGGAGACTCCATTGTGTGTTTTCAGAAACAATTTACAGGCTGGTGTACATGATGAGCATCCTTTTAGGAACATCTGACATAACTGCCTTGTATGGCATGAGCAGAGCACAGTGACATGGAGACGAAGCCTCTCGGGGTCACAACCACAGAGCCATTGGTTCTCTTGCACCTCCCTCACTGTTACTTCAGCAGCTCAGTAGCTGAAGACTTGTCTCAGAATGTGGGTAGGATGCTGCATACGACTCGGCCAGCAGCTTCTCTTTATTCCTGTGGAGAATCCTCCTGATCACATTTTCTTCCCTCCATTTTGACTATGTAATGAGGCATATGTCTGGAAATAAAGGAATTTTTTCTCTCTTGGAAGGAAATATCTTAGTTCTGGCACCCCTTTATGATTTTGTCTTTGTCTCTGAAACCTGAGACAAAAAACTGAGCTACGAGTCCACCGTTCTGGGATCTGTTGCTCATCAGGCCCAGTGCTCACTCTCTCTTCCTCTGTGTATGAACCCAGAAGTTTTGAAATTATATTTACAGTGAACTGGATTTCAGTCCTCCTGTTCCACAAGGAAGCTCAGAATCAAAATATTTTTAACTGATTTTAGTGCTTCCCTATTTGTCTCAGTAGTGCAGTGCTTTTGATAGCAGCAACATAAAGATTTTTGCTCCCATCAGTAGCTTCCTTTTGGGAAGAATTTAGCCCACAGCTGTTTTTCTACTTTAACTGTTCTGCCCTCTGCTCCTTCCACTCATTTGTTCAGCTCATTTGTCCATTCACAGCCACTGAAATTCTTCAGCTCTTTTTTTCTTCTTACAAAGCTTATGGCTGTCCTCAGAGTCTCAGAATTATCATGCAAGCTTCTAGTAGTTTTAAAGCCTTTGGGGTGGGGGGGGATGACAGGAACCTCAGACACAGTTGAAATAGAATGGCTGCAGTGTTCACTGTAATTCTGGGGTCTAGGGAAATAAGATATCAAGACTTCTCACTGTTTCTGCTCAGTGTCAGTATTGTTTATGTTAGCTTGGGCTTCTCATCTTAACCTGCTATCTCAATGCTTGGGTTTGGAGGGTCCCTCAGAGAAGTTAATTTTGTGAATTCTAGTTTTCTTTCAGTGTAGCTGCTTTTATCTTCTCAGATTCATTCTCATGCAAAATAATAATTTGGGAGAAAATTCTCCATTTACTGATGTTAAGAAAACAACATGTTCTGTAAGTAGTAGAAGCAGCACTACCTTATATACATATATATAGCTTTGTGACTGTTGGATTTGCAGATGTCTAAGAAGGTCCAAGTTCTCATTTAAGTTTTTTGTCTGTAAAAGCAGTATTCATAATACCTGCCTAGTCCACAGTTACCTGATGTCTCTCTCTGCTTCCTTTTGCAATGACATTTTTGTGTAGTGGGAGAATAGGAGGAGATAGTCTCATCTTGGCTACCTATTTTCAACTAATACCATTCCACTGAAGTATTGTTCTCAGTTGATTTTACGTGAAATAAACCAGCTGGCTTTAAAGCTAGTGGGGAGAGTGAGGAAGGAGAACAAGTACACATGCACACAGGGATTACACATAGGCCCATTTTCTCTATGAAACCAGGCTAGAAGTTGGTCACATGCTTTACAAGCAAAACAAAAGAGTCTTACTATCAAGTTACAAACCACCCGTGTCAAACTACTTTATGACCATTACATGCACCAACTTAGGTCTTGCAGTTGCTGTCCACAGCACATTCTGTACAGAGCCTCTGTAATTTCAGTGCTAACACATCAGAACTTGTCATATTTGTGATGTTTAATCTCTTAAGATACTTGTTTGTCAGCAGTTCCCATAGGTGTAGATGCTACTTTGTATAAATGTTAATATAATAAGTAGTAAAAAGTAATAATCAGTGATATCAACTAAAATACTGCAAATACCCTTACATTTATTACAATCACTTCCATTAATAACTTGTTCCCTGTGCTCTTTTCTGGCCACTGTTTCCCAGCTCAATTTTGATTATTGTCCTTTCTGATGCTTTGCTTATGTTCTGTCCACCTATTCCCAAATCCTGCCATTACGTACTTTTAAAAAAAAATTATGGGAAGTTGACCTCTGTGGAAGGTCTGGTTGTTTAAGCTTATTAGTTTAGAACAGTATATGCATTTAAAACAGGAAATGCATGCAATGCATCCAAGTTTGCCAAACAGATTTCTAAATTCCTTAAAGCCAAAGCCTGCAGAGCTTTGGGACATTCTGCCACCCATTCCACACATACCCCTCCTAATCCCCCTTTTTTTTTTCATTACAATTCAAGGCAGCAAGGCCAATTTTAGGCTACTACTAAAGGACTAGCAGCCAGAGTTTTCAACATAATTGGAGGGCTCTTCACAACAAATTTTAAAGCAGTGTGTTTAGAAACCTCAGAAGGCTTTTGTATGGATGAGTTCAATTGCACACACACTGTAGGTCAGCAATTATATGCCTACCCATCTTTGACTGGCATCCATGAACAGCTCCAACAAAATCATCTCAGTCTAAATTTGGCTTTTTGACTTGTTTTACTTTATGGCTGAGATCCACAAAGTAAACAGAGTTAAAAATTTTAAATTTCAGCTGCTTTTTAATAGATCATCTTGCTTTTGATTGTTTTTGATGTTTCTTGATAGTAACTTATAAAGAACAAATATTTAAGGCTTCTGTAGCTTAAAGATAGCTCAGAGCTTGCTCCAGCTCTTTAGCTTTGAAAAAAGATACTAAATATGGAAAATCTAAACTAGAAGGAATTTAAGAAAGCTATGAACAATGGAAATAGAAGGTTGGATTTAAATTTTAAAGTCAGTCTTCATTTTAGTGACTGCCCTATTTCAGTATACAGTAAATGCCTATTATGCACTAAAATGATGGCCATTATAGAAAACGTTTTTTATAATAGGTTAAGAAAAGTCTTAATCATTCCTTTACATAAAAATAACTTCTGATCACCAGAAGTAAACCCAAAATACAAGAGAAAAGCATTGTGTATAAATGACATCAGTTTCAGAAATTTCATTCCTTCATATGTAACTGTTGAATATGAAACACTGCAACTTTCCAGTGTTGCCTGGTTCATGAAGCAGTAAATTTGTTCTGAAGTGACCACATTTAGGAGCATAATGTGAAAGCATCTACAAACCCAGCAAGTCTTAACAGGAAAGATAAGGAATCAGATACCACTTTTTGTTACCATCAAGTTATGCCCTTTGCTTCTTTACAACTTCTAGGGAGTCATGTCCTCTGTGAAATACCAAATTATGCTTTCAAAAACTAATCTTTTTTTTTTGTCTTTGAAACTTTTTCAGCAGATTAAAATACACCTCCTTGTATGAAAATAGCTGGTTTCTGAGGGCTAATTTAGCTGGCAGAACCTGAATAAGCCATAGGCATATAGCAACCTCTTGTGGCAAAAATAGTATATACATAAGAATTAAGTACTGAAATTTCTAAAGCTACTCTTGATACAAGTCATAAACCTCTATAAAATCTTGAGTGTTAGCAAACAACTGGAGAGTTTGAAAGTCTTCGTTAGGGGAGAGTTTCTCTTACCTGGAGAGTCAACAATGCTTAGACTTCAGAATTGTCATAGCCCTCTTCAACTGAAGAATGAACTAAACATTGGTGGCCTGTTATAAATGAAGTGCCAGACTGAAATTTCTGCTAATATAATTATCTAAAAGTTTTTAAGTAAAATTCAGCAAGAGTGGAATAATGATGAGGAGTAGAATCCATGGCCAGGTTTGACAAAAATAATAAATATGCTGTTACATTGGATTGTTGTTCTCTTTATGGTTTTGCTGAATAAAGGGAAAACTATAACTGGTTTCACCAGGGAATTCTAAGTGCTTTTAAAGTTTACAGTAGCTGAGCAAGACTGAAAACAGAGTACACATCTGATTCAGTAATGTGTTCTGCAGAATACTGGCACAGCATGAGTCTGTCAGCCAACAGTGGGGAAGACAAGAAACAGTCAGACAGTACTATAAGGCCTAGAAGCCAGAACAAATGGAACCCCGATATCTGCACTGAATCCCACACCTACCCTCTTTAGAAAGATCTAACTCGCAAGTGGTCCAGAAGCATGAAGTGCATATTTCTGCAGCTAAACCGATCAGCGGCAAGTATCTGTCTTGCTCACACTAAGTAGGAGCTGAGTCTAGAAGATGCAGGAGGGGATAGGAGGGATGGCAGCATGTTGAAACAATGGTCCTCTTGGACAGTGAGGTTTTCAAAACCAAGAGGTGCTTTACTGTGGACCTGTTGTGGGAGTTACAACAGGAATAATCTCTACATGAATACTGCAGATGACCTCAACTAGACCAAGCAATTTTTATTTTTTTACGTTCTAGAAATACACTCTTCTACCACTGGAACTGAACAAGGACTCAGTAAGTGCTTGGGCTTATGTGTGTACCAGTTACCAGAACTTCTGGAGTTTGCGTACCAGGTGGAGGTTACTGTCCTCGAGAGGATTAGCAGATTTGTGCATACTACTTAGAGAGGAACAGGCTGAACAAGTACAGGTTGAAGGAGATAGATGCTTTAAATAAAGGTTAATAGGTATTTATTAAAATTAAGTCTTTTGTTATAGTTCTCTTTTATTGTAAATTCCCAGATTTGCCATGTGTAATTTCTTTGCCATTCATCTGCTGCAGTTTCACTCAAGGGTCAGAAATCACATACTCTCAATCCAGACTTCAGCTGTACACTTAACGTATACTGTAGTTCAGTATAAACCAGTTTAAAGTTGCACACTGTCAATTTCCACATAGCTCTGTGAAGCACTACCCACCCTGAGTGTCAGGGTCTTAAAGGTAGAGATTTGCCTCACCCAAGAGAAAAATCCATCCCTGCAGAGAAGTACAGCAAGGCTTTCATGTCTTACTCAGGCCATCAAAAGATTGCATGACATTACCAAGTTTCTCAGTACATTGAACCTATCAACATTTATTGAAATCAGTTTTCACTGCTATTACTGCCACTTGGCTTCAGTCATTCTTATCTCTGTAAGGTGTCTGTAGGTCTACTAGTAAAAACAACTGCATATTAACCCCCATTATGTCCATCAAAATGATGAAATAATGATCAACAGAAGAAATAATTTCCTGAAACCATGCCACTTTTGTAGAATGCCTGCATCATTTGTAATAACCCTCAAGAAGCCTGAAAACAGGCTTCCTACAAGGTTTTGATTTTTCTAGCAAACCAGCTGTGCTTGTTCCATATTTAGCTGTAGTTCATATTTAAATAACAAAGGCAAAGTACTGAATTCAGAATTAAACTAAATAAAACAAGCTTCCTAAAACATAAGACAACTGATTCATCATAGTATCATCAATGATGGTGCAATCACAGACTAAAATTACAGTGTTGAAGGCACAAACAGGATGAAAACCTAAGTTGTCTTACTAGAAGTTCAAAATACAGTTTTAGTTTCCTGTTTAGCTTTTGTTATTAAGAATAGTAGTATAAGCAGGACACCTTAAGTAAATTAGAGAAAATAATGCATTTAATAGTGCTGCTGTCAAAATACAACAGGTGAGTAAAAACCAGTCTTGGTTGAAAAGGGAATGCTCCTAATTACAGGATATTCTCAATTATAAAACGTATTTAAGCAGAAGAGGTAGTTTGTTCTCTACACAAATCTGCCAGATTCCCTCCAAAGACTAGTGTTATTGACATGAAAAGCAAGCATGAAATACTACCTGCAATTGCCACCACAGGGGCCAGCATCCTACAGAGGCAGGAAAAGAAATCCATCAGTAGCCAGGATTTCCTGCTCCGCAAGGTCTGTGTTACAGCAGAAGGGGAGCTTACACCTGCTTTACATTCAATAAAACAATGAAACAGTTTATCAAAATCTGACGACCTGACTTTTTGTTAGGTCCTCTTTTTATTCCTGAAAATTTTACACAGGTACAACATGGAAGATACTTTACATTAATGCAGGCTTTCTGTGAGGCTGTTTGGAACTCCCATACCATCACTTCATGTATGTTCTGTACATACGCAGATCCCAGGCACTGAATGTGTATGGGTTCATTTTTCCAGGAGGACTGCTGCTTCTTAGAAGCCTCTCAGAAGCACATACTGACCCCTATGCTGCATAACTCCTGTTTGCCAATACAGTAGACACTATACTTCTAGAACCTGAAGTACTGTATATGCTTAACTCATATGTGTAGCACTGAACTTACTAAATGTGCACTGCACAGAGTGGTATATGGGACCCTTTAAAACAGAAGTATTACATCCATAAGCAATCACTGTACATCATGATTTGTCACAACAGTAATTTCCTACAGCTGTCTTCTACATTGAGCATGCCATACCTACCCTGAACATACTACTTTAAACAGTTTAAATAACATTCATTTAAAACAAACAAACAACAAACTACAAATAAGGAACTAAGAGAAGGGTAGTCAAATCCACTGCTACTTGCAGCCATGTTAACATTGCATCACAACATGCATTTACACAGCTGCAGTGATGAAGCACTGCCATAATAGGTTGAATTCCCACCAAGCAATTTGCACACAGCTAATAATTTTTCCAAGCACACTAGGGATCTAAGGTACAAATAAGGATCCCAGGTATCTCTATTCCCACAGTATTTGAGTAACTCCTCAGAGCAGGAAGCAGCTCCCTCCACAGCAGGGTGCAAGTTACCCACTTCTATAGTGTGCCAGAAGTCTCATCTCTTCCAGGCACCAGGAAAGGGTATCCAAATGGTTTCTCCACTGAGGTGTGCGTTAAGCACAAGCTGGTCAGAACAATTGGGTGTCTAGTTAATCTAGCACCCAGGGGAAGGCTGGGTCTAACTCTGGAAGAGACAATCCTTTTCCTGCAAGATCTCATTTTGCATTAAACCTTTGGCCAAAATATAAATAAATTTTCAGCAGCAGATTATTTCATAGAAAGTAATGTTCATAAAGGCCCTCAGAAACAAAAAGGAGAAAGATTAGAATTATACAGATTTTACTAATAGTCTTCCTGTAGGAAGCACTGACATACTACAGTGCACAGTGCTATTTTTGGCCTTGATAGCATGAATAAATCAGTTCACATATGGACAGCTTTAACTCAAATAATTTACATTCATATTGATACTCATTTATATACAGTCAACCTGGGCAGTGGGAAGTACACAATATATAAAGGCAGAACTAGATGTTTTCCAAATCATGTACCTACAACTTAAATATCCCAGTAACAGTGACAATATTTTACAAGTAGCTACCAGTCAGTTAAGAAATCTGGGAAAAAAAACCCCAGCAGTCTTCATAAGAGCAGCAATATTTTAATCTTTCCTACTTATTCAAGGTGTAACCAAATTGTTTATTGCACATACTACTAATCACCACCTCCTGTGATCATAATTTAATCTTTAATCAACATATAAAGTTATTTACATTTTATGGATGGATGAAACGAAGCAGACATTCATGTTAAATGGTAACACTAATTCTGGGTAACCCACCTGGGATCCCTCTGTGTAAGAGGGAGAATGTTTCATATGTTTGTAATAGCTTTCCACAGCAGTCATCTGGAAAGCACACAACAAAAAGAAGCCTCGTTGACAATATAAACATTTTTGAGCATTACCTTCCATATTATGTCTATTTGGACTCCTTGACTACATTTTTAATGGCATATTCATCTGCAAGCACTACCTTAATAAATAAAAAAAACCCAACCAAACCAAAGAACAGTCCCAGCAGAATTAAATTCAGAGCAAGAAGTCAGCTGAGCTACCCAACCAAACAATTAGCAGTAGGAGAGTATGATCCTCTAGACTGGGCAGGACTGACTATTTCTACTGACTTTTGCTGACAGTATAAACAGGCAAGGCTCAAGGGTACTGCCTGAACTTGTATTCACAATTGCTCCCCCCCATTATTAAGCTTGTATTACTACCAGTTCATGCTCAGTCTCATCACTTTTCAGGCCCATATCCCCTTCTACCAACTTTAAACTCCATACTCAAATCACTGCCCGCACCTTGACTCCTCCTCCTCCATGTCTGTCCTCTCATCCCAGAGGTTCAACTCCAAGTCAGGTACTTCCCTCACTCATCGTCTCCAGCCCCAGAAGGGTTCAAAAAACCAGATTGTTTTCACTTGGTTCTTCCTACTGTTTGGATCTCAGGAAAGGAATCAGATTTCTTTACAGAAAGAAATGCAAGGAAAAAAGTATTTTTTCCACTGCATGGGAATCTTTCCCAGGACTTGTTCAAGTTTCTTATTATGCAGTATGCCTAAGGCGTACATTCAGCATGGAACACCTCAGCCTAAATTAAAACAAAAAGAAACATGCCTTTCAGTTGTGGCCTGCTTACTTAGGATCATGTTCACTTCAGCTTTTCTATTATTAAAATAAAAAAATAAAAAAAGGGCTGACAGTTTCTAGTACTTGAGTCAAAATTCACACAGTAAGGGAAGCTGTTAGATTTCTTGGCATTGTATAATTACTGTACACTAGTAAAACCAGATTAGACATACACCATGGTATTTTAATAAATCCTAAGTACATTTAGTGACTCTTCTTATAAAGTATTTTATTGTCAGTAACAAAAATACAGTGAGATACAAGGCACATAGCTTTTGACCATTTCACCACAGTGCGCAAAGTGCTATTTAGAACTCACTTTAAGTAAACATCAGTATTTTAATGAGTATCTTAACATTTCCGTGGCTGTTGAATAATGTAAATTCTCTTAGGCAGTATGAACTTCTCCAAGGCAGGCTGAGGTTTTTGTTGAGCCACCTGTAATGCTGCTGCATTAATTTTATGGTTCACCTGTAACATTAAAGGGTGCAGGGGGGAAAAGTTGTTATAAAATATAGCTTTTATGCTATTCTCTTCCTAAATTCTATCATATAAAAGTAGTTTAAAACTTAACTCCACAAGAAGTTCAAATAATCAACAGATAAACTCAGGACGACTTTGTACATTTGTTTTTAAAGTGGTATCAGCCCAACTACTTTCACTGATTTTTCCCCCCTCTCTTTTTATAGTAGTTCATAGAATTTCCTGTCAAGACCAGGAAAGCAGAGCAAATAATGAGTATGCCAGAGTTAACAATAAGTTGCTTCAAATTCTTACTTTCCTAGATTCAAGTCATCATCATTGCAGTATCCAATTATCACTTTCTTAATTACTGCAGAAGTTTAACATTATGAGATTATGGAAACCAACAGAAGGAAATGGTAGGTCAGAGCAGAGGAGATGGAGACAAGCAGAGAAGAAACAGCAAGTTGTATCTGTTCTCCTTAACAAACTAGTCAATTCAAAAATTCAAGATCTACATACTAAAGCTATATACACATCTGTTGATGAAAGGCTTATGCTGAAATGATGCAACTGATGTTTTACCAAGCTCTGTGGATGAGGAACTCCTGTATGCCTCACAATCTAAAGACTGCAAGTATATGAAAAATAGATTGTAACTGTCAGATCTTCAGATTAGCATGCAAATTAAGAAGCTGCTTGTTAAATCAGCTCTTGCAAAACATAGGTGTTAAGTGTCTACATCAACAGTCTAGCAAGACATACCAGACAGTGATCTTTGGAGGCATAAAGATGACTAGAAGGGTCCATCAACAGCTTTGCAACACAATTTTAAATGATCTCATAGTCTTTCCAAGGCAGAATTCAAGAAGATGCTTGACTATCTAACGTCAGGTGTAACAGCTGCATATGCAGCAGCAGTGGAATATTCTGTGCCTGTTGTCTTGGGGATCACTTGCAATAGTTTGACATTAACTTGCTGTCCTGGTATCCAAAAAGCACTTGGCAGTGGCACTACCCACCTCCTTCACAAAGCCATCTTTTTGCTTCTGTGAGTTGGACCTTTACAGCAGTTAAAGCTATTTCCACAGTGGGATAAAGACTTGAAGACCAGGTTTCATTCTCAATTGTAATCCCAGATCTGCCACAAATTTACTATGTCACTGGTAATCCTTCTCCCCATTTCCATAAATCTAAATCAACATACCGCTTTAAAGAATGGACATACCTTATTTTCTGTGACAAGTATACACAACTACCCTGGGGCTATTTAGTGTAAATAGGAATGGAATCAAACACAGCAGAGTAAGGAGGAAAGGCTAGTTAAATTTTAGCCATCTAGCATTTTAGCCACACAACTGCTAAAGAAATAGACCACCTCGAGAATATTTAGTGGTAGATGAGAAATGTACAAGTGTCAGATGACAGCAGTTTAAGGAAAATTCACTTTTTTTACCATATAGTTTTATGAAGAAGCCCTGAAAAACATGTATCTTGTCTCTCCAGATATACTTACTTTGCTCAGGGCTTCTGCTACCAAGACACCCACGTTCTGAGGTTTTGAAAAATTGTCAATAGCACTGTAAAGCAGAAAAAGAATGTATTTAGCATTTCCACCTCACAGAAATACTTGGCACTTTTGTTTTCCAGATTTAATACAAAGTATTTTGTAATAGAAATTTAGGTTTTGGAGCTAAATCCTTTAATCACATTAAAGACTAAGATATTAAAAGAAGATACGCTGCCTCAGAATAGACCAATGCAAAATCTGTGTTTATTTAGATATACAAAAGGCTATATATACAAATATCCTTAAATATCTCAAAGCAGATTATTTTTTTTTTTCCTGCACTGCAGAGTAGCTTCACAGAAGCTGAGCACTGATATCTAGAACTGCAAAATTTGACTTAGGCATTTTCTTGATTCCAATCTAGACCCATGAAAAAAAATCACCCGCTGCTTTTGGAGAGTGTTTCCTTTGACAGCAGCAATTTGTCAAGCAGAAACTTTTTGTGCAAGATTGTCCCATTAACTTCTTCATACTCCGATGACAAACAGCCACGTTACCAATATCCCATAAAAAAACGATCTGTGGATATGGAATAATTTAGTTCAGCAACAGGAAGAACTGTGGATTGCATATTCTGATGATGATAGGATTATTTGCAGTGACACCCCTGTATCTTGAAAATGAAGTCAAGAAAAATCATTGTTACCCTTACACATAGACCCAGATACTTTAAATATGACTCTGAAAAGCAGATACTGCTTTAGCAACATTAATGATTCTGTGTATCAGGCAAGGCACATTTCCTACTGAAATTTCAGTTTAGCAATTGATATAAGCTTGCCACACTGACAAATATGCGCTATTCAAGATCGTTTATGTCATCAGATAACTATGACTATAGTAAAGACAGGAGCAAAATTACAGACAACTGGCAATCAAAGAAAACAAAACCCTTCTAACTCGGGGGGTGGGGGGGGGGGGGGTGATCAAACTACAAACAAAAAAACCTCAACAACAAACCAAGTTATTAGAAAACTCAACAAAAACCAAAGAACACACACAACTGTGAATGGTTTCTCGTAAATAATGAGGTATAGCCAAATGGAATGTATTTTCAGAAAACTGTCAGGCAGGCATCTAGTTATTATTAACATGATGCATTACATTCTATTAGGTCATGTATTACACAGCAACTTCATAGGAAGCATGCCTTTTTTTTTTTTTTTTTTAAACTAAGCCTAAAAAGCTCAGCTCCTGCCAAGACCAATCTCAGCTCTGAGTACCCACTTTAAGCTACGATGGTGACTTTGACCCTCTCAGAAAAGCTCATCTGAATCAAAAGCTCAACTACTTTAGTAGCTACTTAGTAGCACCAAATTACTTTACAAAGTTCTGTATGACTTCTGTGATTGCAACCTGAGAATGAAATCCATCATCCCAACAAGATACGTAGCTGTATTAAGTAACCACCGATTCTGGTACAGAGAACTAGTAAACAGGAAAGTCAGCATTAGTCAGTTTTGGCATACAGCTTAGCTTTATTCCAAAAAATTCTATTTTAGGTTAGTGTCCTCCAAGCCAGTGAGGAGAAAAACAGAAATCCAAAGACCTACAATGTTGATGTCTGTAGCTTGCCAAGAAATAACGTCAATACACCATTTCTTGGCATGGCTAAATCCAGTTAATTTAAAAGTTATCTAGCTGATTAGAATATTTTAGAGGAAAAAATTAATATCTTGGTGCAAAAACTGAGTTCAGCTGTCAGTCTAGTCACACATTTCCCTTTTAACTCCTGGCAAAATAATCTATTTCACAGCACTGTTACTAGATTACAGTACTTTGTAATGCCTGTCAGACACTCTGATACCATGATTGCGATGTACACATAGACATTCGACTAGAAAGGAAGCCTTCTTGACAACATCTATTCAGAAACAGTAGAAGTAAATCTGTGTATCAGAAGTAATACAGGGAACTTAAATCTTAGTGCAGAAAAAAACCCCAAACAAGTGGGACTCAGAACAAAGTCAACCAGCCCCATCCTCTCTAATCCAGGCTTTTTAAATGGTTACCTGGGTACTACAGAAACACTATAGTATAGGTGGCTCCTTTCTTACAGGTAAGCAGTAACTGACATCCCTAAATCCCCAGCAGTGTAAGGCGTAATTCACAGCTTTCGGGATAATTCCAGATGTGCTTTAATAAAGTCATGATTCAGGAGCAGTTCTCAGTTTGAACAAGCCTCTTCAGCAAGTTCAGAGCAAGCTATCATATAGACAATATAAAGACTCCTTGAAGGGAGTTTTGTTCTTAAAGAGTTACAACAGAATATGTAATCTTGTTTTGTTTCTCTTTATTTTTATGCACAAAACTAGTCCCAAATTTGGACTACAGGAGAGGCAACTACATCCTGACAGAAATCAGAACCCACTCCTACGGGTAAAAATATTTGCTCACAACTGCTTCTTCATAGCAGGAGGACAAAGTCACTTTTAAAGCAACAGATGTGTTTCCTACTCATGTCTAATACGATAATGCTCAACAGTTCCAAGGGAAGAACAAATTTTAGGCTGTCCTTGTTGTAAAGGGACTAAACCCCTTATCTCCTGCTCTCAGAAGTCTGCAAGATCAGACTGTACTTACCTCTAGGAGCTGCACCACTGAGCAGCAAAAATTTAATGTTTTGACGGGCTGAAGAATAATGTACATGAGGTGCAGAGGCACTCATTAGAGAAAGATATCCAAGTTCCAGTCTCAACTTAGAAATTATTTTGAATGCTTACAAAACAGATAAAGGTATTAAAAGCACACAAGTTACAGTGCCAAGTGGAATTTTAGATACAGCTCCCCGAGCACAGTACTTTAACCATTACATTTTGTCTTATCCCCACAAATCTCAAGTCTCTTTTCTATAAAGACTTTTCCTATGAATCTTTTTTCTAAGTCTTCAACAGGAAGCATCTAACTCACTGGTGAAGGCAAGCGACACAGCAAGATACGTGCCATTTTTAGCTGACAATAGGCCAAAGTTCAGGTCTTCTTTTTCCTCACAAATACCCTAATCATCATATGGAGGAGGATATATACCCTGCTTCATTGTACATCATCGCTATTGGAACACAGCAGATTTATTCCAAGAGCAAATCGCTGCATCATGCTCCTTTGAACAAAATCTTAGAGTCACACTGACTGTTTTCTGAGCATCACAGCAATTATCTATATATTGGTCATCTTAACTTTTTGTTAAGGGATATTTGAGAAAAAAAAGCATATTTTTCAGAAAAACAGTCTTCGTTTGAAAAAGCTGTAAGAAAATATTTGTTCTCATGCCCATTTCAACCAGTCACTGCCACCTTACTCAAAAGTAGAAGCATGCCTTCATTTTGGGACAAAATAGCTTGAGGAACCTCAGGAAGTAGAAAACTAAAAAAGCCAAATTCAATTTGGGATTGAAATAAGAGTTACAGGCTATACAGGAAATAACACTTTTTGTGGGGAGTGGGAGATAGGGCTTAGTTTCCTTCAGAATGAGGACTCATTTCTCTGGAAACTGTTTGACTATTACTTTATTAGGTACAGGTAGGCAAAACATTGTTTTAATTTCTATTCCATAACACATGACAATAGAGAAGAGATTCAGCATTTATCTTTCATTGCAAGGCATTGTCCTTAGGCTTTGAAGTTGGGTTTAGTTTTTTTTTTTGGGAGGGTTGGGGTATTTTAAGTTGATGATTACCTCAAAGTTGACTTTTATCTACAAATTGCACAATTTAAAAATTAAACTCTTCAAGGATTAAGAGTTGTCATTGGATTTCAACCTTCAGCCCATTACCTCTGAACTATGGGGCAGGGGGAACAAGCCCTGCAGTCTAGTACCTTGTCTTGTCTTTTCCTGGGGCTCTAGCATTTTTCCCAACAGGTCCGTATTCATGCTTTTTAGGCACTCTCATACCTCCAGCTTTGACTGCAAGAAGAAAATACAATTTATGTACAGATATCTACAGAATTACATACTGCATTACATACCCTTAGAGAAGAAAAAAATACTTTAAAATAATCTTTCCATATTAACTCTATGCTTCACTTTTAAACGCACACATACACAGGGACAACTATATCCAGCAAAGACTGTAAACTTCTCTGTCATGGCATAGTGAAATCAATTTCCAAATACTATAATCAAGAAATCAGAGGGGTTTTGGTCACTGTTAACTATATTATATCTTAACATGTTATTATGTTAATACTCATTCTTCCACCATAAATCTCAGATGTAATAGTTTCTATTTTGAATTTTAAAAGGCAAAACAAACCAACCAACCTCTAAACACTTTCAGGTTGTCAAGCAATATCACTCAGCAATGAAGACTTCACATGATTTACTCAAGGTATTCTAGAATAAACCTAATAATGCTGATAAGAACCAGCTGCGTACTTACCTTGTTCTTGTGTTCTAACATGTTTAGTTATATTTTATTAAAATATCTGCCAATCACAAACCCAATTAGCACCAATCAAGCTACAGAGGACCTAACAATAACAATTTAAGTTCTGAGGCATGTCAGAAAATTCAGTTCTGAACAAAGAACAAGTAAAGTTATCCAGATCATCTTGCTGAAAGAAATACTTTCTTCTGTTCATGAGGGTATTTCAAGTTTTAAAACTGTAAGAGTAGAAAAGAAAAAGCTTAATGTTTATTTCTTATTATTTTGAAGAAGTTTATTCATCTTTCAGCCAGGCTCCTATTTTTATAATGAATAATCAAGACTAGAGTTTTCAAACTCAAATATTTGGGGATAGGAGTGAATAGGGAATAGAGGAAAGTTTCAATAATTACTCAGTTAAACAGCACAAGAAATATATATGGCCATTCTCAGAGGTAGCAGATGTGTCCATCTGTAACTACCACCCACTTTCTATCAAATATGACCACTTGCCATATATTTCCTGGTTGCAGGTTTAGTTTTAGGAACAAGAATTCTCCTTCAGTCATCTCCAAAGCAGCCTCACAGTACTGGAGTTCTGCAGTATCTCAATTTGGCTTTTTAAAAATTACATACAGGTAATTATGAATGAATAGTCATCTTACAACAGCCAATACACTAGACATCTAGACAGAACCAGATTCTTTTGGAAGGCTAACTGCAAAGTCTCTTCTGAAATGGAAGTGTCAGCCATTTCCAATTATCTACCGGTAAAGAAAATCAAGATTTCAAACCCCTCAGCTTACAAGATGCGAAACTTCTTTGTCTTTCTAAGCAGAAGATAACATAGACAGCACCTTTAAACAAGAATGACAAAAGATAATAAATAAATAAATCCAACCACAAAGAAAACAATTGAATATTTCAAGAAAGCTCTTAAGATTGATGTCTTCTTGACATCAAGTTCCCTTTATAGCAAGTTCATCCACAACACCGAAAGCAAGTTATCCCAAGTATTTTTCCACAGCTTGGTAGGTGCTTAGATTTTTTTTGCTTTTAGGAATGAGTCAAACTGCAAGTGGGAACATAACTAAAGTTTTAGAAGTAGGTAAAAAACCATAACTGAACCTAGATCTGTGACTTTTGGTTTGGGACCTTCACTAAGCACACATATGTGGGATTGGTGATTTCTAGATACATTTTTTTTTTAGTTTTAATTTAGCAGGGTGAAGAGATCCAGACACTTTAACACTATGAAGCTTTATAAAAAGCATAATGAGGAGTTGCGGGGTAGGTGAGAAGGAAACAAATACCCAAATAGGAAAAGACATTTAAATGGCCAACCAGGTGTCTACTACCAACAACCACACAGAAGAAAGTTATTTATAAGAGTAGGAATCGCACAGGACTTATTCCAGTCTTTTCATTGACTTGAAAATAGCTGCTATTAGCAGCTGCCCAACCTGCTCGAAGACAGCCCTAGCAGTGTAACAGTTAAATACAGATGCTTCTGGAACGTACCAGAAAGCTGTTTTGTAATTTGTTTTTTCCCAAAGCAATTAAGAGGTATGTTAAAATTTCACTATAGAGCTTGATTTCTGGATTTTTGCAAGTGCCCTGTAAGCCATGTAACCTAACACTTAAGAATTGTGTGCCAAAATCTTTACTAATTTCCATATATAAACTGCGCTATATTTTTTAAAGAAAGGAAATAGAAAGGCAGAACATCTCCCTTGTCTTCCTGCAAAAAAAGAAAATTAAAATCCAGAACAACCCAAACCACAAAACACAAACTGAAAACAAAGGCACAAAACAAAAGCTCTATTGAATCCTGAGTTTACCTATGGATACTATGGTCAGAATAAAGGTGTCCACCTTCAACCTGCTTTGTTCACTGAGCACAAAGTTGGAAAAACTTTTTCCTGCCATCCTTACTCTTTTGCCAGAGACAGTCACCTCTGATGCAGGGGCAGATAAGCCTCACCAAGACACAGTTTACTGTCATGAAAATGAAAACCAGTACCCACACAAGGTCACTGACTGTAGAGGTGTTAAGGCCCTTTCAAGTGTAACTCAATCATCCCTGACACACATAAACACAAAAACCCAGGAAAGGATTAGAGCCAAGTGAAGTTGAAAACAAACTTCTTGCATCACAAATTCATATAAAAGCATGCTCAAAACAAATAAAATAAACCCCAACAACAGAAAAACACCTTTAAAGAAAACAAAAGAGATGTTACAGTTGCAAGACACACATGTTATGCCTCATGCTATTTGGGCCGTAACTGCTTCTAATAAACCAGGGAGGGACAGGGTGAACATAATTGGTTTAGGCTCAGCAGTAGCTGTACAGCAGTTCTAAAGGTAAAATCTGCAGAAGCTCTGTAACACTCAGTACACACAGGTAACAAACGAAGTACTACTGCTAACTCTGTGTTTTGAGATGCTAGCTCCACACAGTTAATGAACAGGCAAGAACAGGAGTGGATTACCAGCTCTATGTACTTACAGATTCTTCAGCAAACCTAGGCATGCATTTAAACACCAAGCATTACATTTTGACAAACCACCCATTAGGTAGAGCCATGGTTAGAGTACCACACTGAAGGCTCGTCAGCCTGTACTCAGAGGCACCATGTTTAGTCAGGTAACCCCAAAGGGGAGGTGGGGTAAAAAAAGAAAAAAAAAAAAATGTATTTTCCACATTACAGTAGGAGGCAAGGAATAAGACTGGCACACTAAATATATATACATATTTCATTAGACCACTGATACTTATTTGTCTATTATTCAATAAAGCATTCCTGATTAAGAGAGCAGCAGAACCTCTGCTCCACCACAGAATCAACTAGGTTGGAAAAGACATTTAAGATTATCAAGCCCAACAACTACCCAGGACTGCCAAGTCCACCACTACACCACATCTCTGAGGGCCTCATCTACGCATTTTTTGAACACTTCCAGGGACAGTGATTCCACCACTTCCCTGGGCAGCCTGTTCCAACGCCCGACTACCCTTTTGGTGAAGAAACTGTTCCTAATATCCAGTCTAAACCTCCCCTGGCGCAGCTTGAGGCTGTTCCCTCTTGTCCTATCGCTTGTTATTGAGAAGAGACCCACATCCACCTCACTACAACCTTTCAGGTAGCTGTGGAGAGCGATAAGGTTGCCCCTGAACTTCCCTTTTTTAGACTAAACAACCCCAGTTCCCTCAGCCGTTCCTCGTAAGACTTGTGCTCCAGTCCCCTCACCAGACCCAGAGCCCATGGCGGTTCACTGCGGAGCGAACGCAGTCCCAAGCACCGGGTGTGGTACCTGCTCATGTGGTGTGATGGCAGAGCACCGCGGGCTGGGCTTCACGCCTACACCACGCCGAGTGAAGCTCCGG
>NW_009914937.1:72726-77946 GCF_000696875.1 Nestor notabilis | reverse complement strand
CCAAATTCCCTTACCTCTGAACGCAACAGGGCTCAGTCTGCAGCTGCTGCAAGTCTTGCAGGACTGCAAGCTTGCGTAAGAACAGAAGTAGTGAAAGATGAGAGGTCTCCCAAGAATTATTTGTTCCAGGACATCTTGAATTGCAGGAACATCTAGATTGCCAGGACTTTCATGCTCAGCTTCTCGTATGGCAGTATTTCTGTGCTCATAATCATCCTTTTCATCTTGATCTTTTTTGGTTCTAATACTTTTTTAAACTGGGACACCAGAATGGTCTTCAGTATTAAAGTGTGTGGGGAGGGAATTGTACAGGTTTTGCAGTTTTGTTTCTTTTACATTCTCAAAAATACATAAGAGAATGTCCTTTTAATTGATACTGCACACTGGACAAATTCTTTCTGTAGAGCTGAATGTAATGCCTCCAAGATCTTTCTCCTGAAATAATATTATCTAGGTTCTTTCATAGTGTGCACAGATAGACCTGGTTTTTATTGCTGAAGAAATTTTATTGCCATTTGACTCATTTTCTGGGTCACTTATGAATAGTTTAACAGAACACATCCCCAAATGGTTCTTCTGGGATTCATCTAGCAAATTCCCAAAAACGAACACCTATTTCCTAACTTTTGTAATGCGTAACTTGATGAGCGCTCCAACTGCTACCTCATTAAGGAAAAGAGCAGCAGCGACACTTCTGTATTTAGTAGCAGTGTATTCAGAACATCTATCTTATTTAGTCCCTCACTACTCTGTGAATCCCAAAGAAGCATAAGCCTGAAATAACTATCAGATCTCCTTCATCCTAATGCTGTGTTGCTTGTCAGACACTTTTGTGTCTGAGGAATATTACTGTAGACAACTCCAGTGTCTATAGATTTCAGGGATAGGAAGCAACTGAATAGGAATTTAGATAGCCACAATCTGGTGTTTGGGTCAAAATCATGCCTACATGATGTTTGTTTAAGTTCTTTGGCAGCTATAAGCTAAGTGAGTAGGTTACGTAGTTAGATTGGGAAAGGCTTGGAAATGGCCTGATTTAGACACCTACAACAGCATTTAGTTACTGAAGTAGTGCTTGTGCATCAGTGGATTTATTCTCTAGGCTGGTATTTCAGGAAGCACCCTTCATCAAATGGGTGGTTAAGCAAGTAGTTACCTTTAAGTGTGTACTTCGAGCTTTCATTGTGAAATTGGGTTTAAATATACAAATAAAAGAATTCCCAAAGTGAAGCTTCAGTTTCTTTCATAGTCAAAGGTAATTGAACACAGTAGCCCTCTGTGGATTGACTCTTTGGAAATACAAGTTTTTTATTCTGCTTATACATAAAATACAATAGGCATGGATTTGTCCATCCAGAATTTTCTCTATGATAGAAATAGTCTTTCTAGTATTTCCTTCAGGTGACCAAAACCAAACTCTTCTAAGTCCTTGACTACTATACAGCTGGAGTTGACTTACATTTCAGTTCGATAATGTGTTTCAGAAGAATTCATTCAGAACCTTGAGAACTTCTAAACATTTATTTTGTATTTGTCCCTGTACTTAGAGACAGAATACCCTTTGCAAATCTTATGATACAAATATTCTGTGTATATATTCCTTGGAGAAAAAGTTGCATTCTTATAGGACCTAAAATAATAACAGTAACAATAACAACAACGCAATATTAATAACAACAATAATAATATACAACTTAACAGGGAAGAAAAGAAATATATAATAATTTAATTTAAATTTTTCTGTTTGTATATTTTAATGGCAAATACTCTTTTTTATTAAACACAGCTTTTGAGAACACCGTTTCTAATTCACAGATGTCAAGATGAATGTTTCCTGAATAATAAGAATTATAGATAAATATACTACCATTATTATTATCAGTGTGTAGAATATTAGCATAAATACTGTTAATCTTCTTTTCAATATCTGATAATTTATCATCAGCTAGCATGTTGAGTTACCTTAAACAGTAGTACAGTTTTCTTGTGTCCATAACATTTGTAACATTTGTGTCTAAAAAAATGGATTAAAATTTATAAAACCAAGATAACTTGGCTCCAAACACAGTGAAATAAATAGTGCTAGAAAGATGTAATGTGACTAGTAAAACGATTTCCAGAAAGTAAGAATGATAGCAGAGGAAAATACATTTTCTTCCAACCAGTGTAAACAAAGCTGTCTGCATTGCTCAAATGATCTTTTTCTCTTGTGCCAGAGGCTTAAGCTCTTAAAGTTCTTACAGTGTCATCAGCCATTATAAAATATCTCTACTCTTATTTTTAAAAATCACTAAATAATTGGAATATGTCGATTTGACACTTAACTGCCAGCAAGCCTGGTGTAGTTGAACAAAATCCTAAAGTGATGGTGAGGTTTGGGAGTGTGGTCTGTGCTAATTATTGTTGGTCACTTTGTGCAGAGCCTCATCCTCACCAGTAGCTCTAGCAATCACAGCTCACACTGTGGCAGAGCCCAAATGATTGCACATGACTGAGATAGTCATGTATATAATTTAGTGTTGAAATCTGCTGATTGAACTAGGGAGCGCATTGAAAACAGCAGACCTCATCCAGGCGTGCATTTGGGTTGAATATTAGGCAAAATACTCCTGTAATCCAGGAGTATTTTTCAGACCTGTTCAGCAAAGGCAGTAAGTAATTTGTGTTTTCTTTCCACTGACATTTGTAGCCCTGTGTCTCAGTAAGGATGGTGTTGCCAGCAGCACAGGCAGCAGCACAGGGCTTGGGACCTGCCAGGCTTGGCTCCCTTTAAACTTAATTACTTCTAGCAGCAGCTGTCTAATAGCCAAGTGATATGTACTATGTTATTTTAGCTTTTGCCTAGATTTGTACTAAATTTGTAAGTAACAGCGGTAGTAAGTCATTGTTCTATTTAAAGGATGCTGCCATGGCCCTAGAATAGAACTGAAGCATAGGAGAATACAGGGCTGGGATAGATGTGGAGACCTTGAAAGCAAAGGCACAGGATGATAAGAAAGGCTCCAGGGCTGTAAACAGGGACTTGGCATTGAGGTCAGTTACTGATCATTAGAGTGCATCCCTGGGAGCCGGGTTAAATTACTTCATGAGTTACAGTGAGAGCTGTCCAAACCATGACAAGAGCAAAGAAAAAGCATATGTAAAACTTGCCATATAGTGAATTTGGATAGGGAATGAAGTTGCAAAATGTTGGAGAGACCAATTTATGTAGCATGTTACCATGGTCTCCAGCCATCAACTAAATACCATGCAGCCGCTCGCTGCCCTGATGGGATGGGGAGGAGAATCAGAAAAAAAAGGTAAAACCCTGGGGGTTGAGGTAAGAATAGTTTAATAATTGAATATTGTTATATTCAATATTGTTATATTGTTATAATTAAAATGTATTAATAGTAACTGTAATGAAATACGAAACAACAAAAAGAGATAAATAAAACCCAGGAAACACAAGCAATGCACAATACAGTTGCTGACTGATACCCAGCCCAACCCCAAGCAGTGATCATCAACTCCTGGACAACTCCCCCCAGTTTGTATACCTACATTCTATGAAGTGTCACCGTCAGTATTATATGCCTTTCAACAAAGGACTCAGTACTGCCAACTCGCAGCAATATCTCTTCCCCAGCTGAAGCCATTAACCTTAGGACTCCCCAGTCTTCATCCTGAATCTAAAGGCATCCTGAAAGCAGTGGTCCCCAGCTGTAACCATAAGCTTTAAGATTAACATAATATTCTTAGGAAGCATCTATAGTTATAGTAATTATGCATTTCTTGACTTTATTTTATTTCCTGGATTGGGTTTACAAACTTGCAACTCATTGGCTATATTCATCTTTGGCTTGTTTAGTTCTAGCAGCAGTTGTCTAATGACTGGGTGATTCTTACCTATGCTGTTCTAGCTTTTGCTTAGATTTGTACAAGTGTAGGAACATTTGTAGGTTTGTGAACTCTGTCTCTGCTCTATCAGTTTTCTGGCAGGTAATTTATACATATATCACTAGATGCTGGTCACAGTGGTCACTGGTTGTAGCCTCAGACTTGGCACATTCCACTTTATTGTGTTAACCTTTTTCCTAAACATTTATTTTTTTTCACAGAATTTGTATTTTTTGTTTATCTAACATTCACCCCAGGTGTTTGGGCTCTTTCAAAAGTGATTCAATAGTTCCGTTATCACATTCCTCTACTGATTTGTCTTTGTTTTCTTTCTCACCTATCTAAACAAAAATATGATCTAGGTACAGCTTAGCACCTCTTTACCATTAAGGTGTTGTTGTATTTCATTATGAAAATCATCAGGAAATAAAGCACCCTCGAACTGAAGGGCCTGTTTGCCCGAGGCAGTGCTGAATGTACACACATCTCTGCTCTTATTTTGCCAAAGCAACTGTAAGAATTTTCATGATGCATCAAGTATAGAAAAAATATTTCTATCACCTATATCTCAACTAATTTCCTCTGTTGTAAGCAATGTTCTTTCTGCATGCCTGTATTTCTCTGTGGGGTCTCTGTGGCTGACAGCAGGTGTTGCACACCCACTCTCTTAGCTCTGCTGTGTGTGCGCTTATGTACTCACCATCTCCACCTTCTTTATTCTTCTTTCTGGAATGAGAATAACTGGTTTAAGAGTCAAGGGATTGCTAAGCTCTTTTAGCTTTGCTCTGTGCTCTGCTGAGAACTGCCTCATTCCACTCCATCCATTCTCAAATTATTCCCCCTTTTTTTTGGGTTTTGTTTGCTTGTTTGTTTGTTTGTGGGTTTTTTTGTTTATTTGTTTTGGTTTGGGGTTGGGTTTTTCTTTGGTTGGTTGGGTTTTTTGTTTTGTTGTTCTCTGTTTCTCCACCAATGGGACTATATAGTTCACTTGTTACTTTTACTACAATCATTTTTGCACACAACTTCTTGATTTTTGCATTTATGTCCAGATTAAGCATTAATAGATTTACATTTGCCAAACAGTATGCTCATTAATTTTCTTGTGTAGAATTGTCCATTGATCTTACAAATAATGCCTCTGTAGCAACAGCACTGTGATTATCATCCTTGTCTAGTCTCTGCGCTATTCTTTCATTTGCAAATTCTTGCAAGATAAATCCACTGCAACTCTCATTTTGTTCTTTTGAGTACCTATTGTTTCTTTTCAGAACTGTATTTGTTATATGACAGGAAGTTCTACGTATTTTATTGATGAAATTTAACTCTGACATCTATGCAATT
>NW_009914937.1:41345-72695 GCF_000696875.1 Nestor notabilis | reverse complement strand
CTGCAGGCTTCTATTATTCTTGGATATTCTGTTATGTCAAGTGTTAGGAGGATACTTTTTATTCATCGACCTGGATTGTGTAATTTTGTTTGCTATGCAAACTCCATTTGTTCTTTCTAGTTTATTCCAGTAGTTTTATTGAAGCATTTTGGCCAGGGTTCCAGCTAGAAATCAGTTCTCTGTCAGCACACATCCTTTTAAAATGGTGAGGTTGCTTTCTCATCCAGAGGTAATTCATCATTTTTCTTGGCTTTTATAGCCCTATCACTCACATGCTTCACTTTTGCAGAGGCCAGTACTCCTCAAATTTCTGCTATAGAGTTTTATAATTCACTTGCCCTGCTTTGTTCAACTGGAAATTATAAAACACAGCAGGTGTTTCAAAATATCGGTTACCTTTTGTAAGGGAGCAGGTTATGGAGCCATGCGTCAGGTTAAGGGTGAGTGGACTTCAGCACTGTGTGACAGACGTGTTGTAAGGCAGCAGATGAGGGTGAAGGAAACCTGAAGCACATAGGGTGAGGGGTGCTGGGTTTGGGTATGGAATATGGTACTGTCAGTCTTGAGAGACGAGGGAAATGGGCATGCAGAAGGGAGTGGAAGGGGATCAGGTTGAGGGGGTAGTTGTCTTTGGAGGGTGGTGTGTTTTTCTCTGCAGTGCAGTTTAGCAACATCACCATGCAGTAAATACGAACATACCAACCCGAGGGTCAGTACTGAGAGAGATTGCCATCACTGATCCAGAAGCCCAGGGAATCTATTTATTTCATTCATTTTACAAATCAGAGCTGATCAGGCCCTAGCTTAGTTGGCCTTTTTTGGTTTTTTGCTTGTTTGCTTTGGGTTGTTTGGTGTGGTTTTTTTTCCCCCTAAGATCCAGTTCCTACGACATAAACTGCATTTGATGGGTTTTAGGGTAGTTCTCTACAGTGAATCCATCAGGCTTTCAATGCACAATGTCTTTCACAGTGGTTCCATACATGTCTACATGAGTAGGCTTAAGCAGCTACAATCCCCATGATAGAGCTGGAGGCAAATGATTGGGCTTCTAGGTAAATCCTGGCCAAAGCTGTGCAAGCTGAACAGGCTCGGGAAAACTGGACATGACGTGAGAAATGGTAGAACATAAAAAGCTGTGAGAATCTGACAAGAGTTACAAACAGCACCATGGGGAATAGCTGGACCTCACAGGTGGTTAAAGCAGAATTATATGAGAAACAGCCAAAATCCATAGGTAATTGGACTGGTGCATTAGAGACCTTTAGGGGTGCAGAGTCTTGCAAGGCCAACAGCACCCACATAACCTTATAAATAACACCATATAAGATAGATTTATGATAATGTCACTCGTTTTACCTTCATGTCATAAATGCCAGAAAGTCTCAATCCATCCCGGTCCTTACCAGTACTACATGGAATGTTTATTCATTAGTGTTCTAGTTTGAATCAGAAGCATGGTTTAAGGTAGAGCCTCCTGATCATTCCCAAGGACTGGGCCATTACTTACAGTGAGCAGAGATCATGGGGCATGAACCAACTCCTCTTCCACATAACTAAACTGAAGCTGGGCTCCAGGAAGGCTCTCTGACTTCTTAGGGAACTCCGTGCAACTAGGCTACAACTACCAGGAGACAAAACCCATTGAAGTGCAAGAGAAGGGGTAGTGCTATCATCCTAATTATAAGTAGTGTGGATGTCAGCTTCGCAGCGCTGACTTTGGGGGCTTTCTGGTGTTTTTTAAAGGACTTTTGAAAAAGCAATATGGAAGAAACTTTGAACATTTACTAGGATATCACTTTATAACTGTTAAAACTTAATTCTGTTGAAATACTTCATGTCAAATTATTCTGGAAGGTGCAATCGTATGGGTTTTTTTTTCCCCCAGAAACTGAAAAGCATTGTAGCATCTCATGAGAGTGTTATTTTATGTTCTGGTGCTGCGGACATTTCAATGAGATTTTAAGTGATAAGTTAAAATGACAAAGATACTTTAACTGTGAAGATAAAGATATAGTGTGTCCTGCTTATCTTAATTTTTACTTTTTAGTTGAAAACAATTATCTCAATTTTCAACTTTTAAAAATAAAATCATAGCTCACATTTATTGAGTTATGATTTTATCATCCTCTGCAAAATGTTGACTTATCATGGAGTAAGATCTAGGGCTGTGGGGCTATAGGATGAAACCATTGTGTGTTTGTGAAAAATCAGTAAGTCCTTGGGGCTGGATCTTCTATTGTAGATAAAAAGAACTGTATGTGTATTGTTTAAAGCATAGCATTGTGTAGATATTTTTGGTTTCAAGCAATGGTGTAAATTAGGCAAGGCTAAGGCAAGTGAATTAATGGAGAATTAAGTAAGAATTGTAATCTGTTGATACAATTTTTAGATATAATAAAATCTAAAAGTTCATAAGGTATTTTAGTATATATGGAAGGCTACAACCTCTTAGCCAATTTTAAGCAAATTAGTTTACTTTTTCTGTGATTAGAGGGTAGATTTAGATGAGGTATTAGGAAGAAATTCCTTACCGTGAGGGTGGTGAGACACTGGCACAGATTGTCCCAAAAAGATGTGGCTGTCCCATCCCTGGCAGTGTTCAAGGCCAGGTTGGATGGGGCTTTGAGCAACCTGGTCTAATGGAAGATGTCCCTGCCCATGGCAGGGGGGCTGGAACTAGAAGGTTTTTAAGGTCCTTCCAACCCAAACCATTCTGTGATTCTATGATTATGTTTTCTGTCTATAAAAAGTAGATATATATACATTCTTCAAAATTAATTCTGAAGTTTTCAACTCACCATTTCTTCAGCATTATTTATTGCTATCTTCTGTAGTATTGACATAATTTTTTCATTATGTTGTCACAGCCAATGCCATTAATATGATCACTATTTTGTGTCTTTGCTTCTTATGTAGAGGTAACTACTATGAATATGTTTTACGATTTACATTCACTATCTCAAAGCCTTGTGTAAAAAAGTGGATTGATATTTTAAAACATTACTTTAACATAAAGCAGGATTTTTAGGCTTACTTTATAGTTGGAAAACTGGGACTCAGAGATTGCCAAGATAAATCTACGTGAGGTGAATCACCATCTTAACCAGTGTACACTAGATTGTATAGGTACTGTGTATAAGAATTGGAACAATTCAGACCTTCTGTCTCCAATAGAAGTACTGAGGAATACTTTATTTTAGTGATACTAAAATGTGCAGCCTTCAGATAGTCATTATGTAGCTTATAGACTTTAATAAACATTTTTTAAAGTGCTCCAAAATGTTAAATGGGTCTTTTTTTTTTTTTTTTTTTTTTTGGTGAACAACTAAGATTCAGACAGATTTGTGCAGCTTTTCCATTATGCATTTAATGTTTCAGCACTTGCTTCTAGAGTATTTAGCATGTTTTTACTGTGCTGATTAAAATCTGTTATAGATGATAATTATGCTGATTTTATCATTCAAGCACTCAAAATTGATTTTTAGATCTCTAAGTGGCTTGTACTAGACTTTTATTTCTCTAAGGGTTTAGAAGTCTGCTTATTTCATGTCCTTTTGTCATGTTCTCTGTAAATGCTAAATCAGTGCAAAACCAGTAGATTCCCAGTTCTAAAAAAAAACCCACACACTTTTTTTGTAGGAGGAAGAACTAAGGAAAAGTGGAGAAGCCAAATACGCGCACTTGAGTGATGAGCTTCATGTATTAATTGAAGTGTTTGCTCCACCTGGAGAGGCGTATTCTCGTATGAGTCATGCCTTGGAAGAAATAAAAAAATTCCTCGTTCCTGTAAGTGGCTTATAGCATTCTTCTGTGACTGGTTACGGTTTTGCTGCATTGAACTTGTGCCTTCTTTAAGCACCTTTAGATCAAGCGGAAGAACAAAACCCAACATTTTGTTGAGTATTTGTCTTTCATTCTTTCATCTCAGGTAGATGCCAAACTGGCCATTAATTGTCACGGTTGATCCCCGATATATTTTCTAGGTAGCATATTATTTCCATTTGTCTTTGGTGGTTTTGTTTTTTTTCTTTTTTTTCTTGGTTTTTGAAGGGAAGGGTGATTTAGTTGTGTATTTTTTCTGGTTGCAGACATTAGTCATTAGTATGTGCGTGAGTACACTTTTGAGATTTTTGAACATTTAAGTAAAAACCATTATGTATATCTAATGATTTATCTAAGTATCTTGCTAATGAAGTTAACTAATTTCTTGTGGAGCAAACAGCATGAATAAAATCTTCCTCAGCTGATTCTGTTCAGACATTTTGTCATGACTCAGACCACAGTTTAGCAATCCTTCATCAGCTAGGAGAGTGCAGAAACATTGTAAAGCTGGGAACCTTTTCGCTTTGATTTATGCTAAGTAAATCACTGTCTGAAATACTTACCTTTTGTCTGTTGATTTACCATCAAACTTACTGAAATTTATTTTCTCCACATTTATACAGTATACTATGATATCTTCATACTTGGTATTTGTCCTAGAATTTAAGCATATGCATACTAAATACTAAGTAAAATTTATTTTGTGTAGTACTAGAATTACATGAGTTACTATCTGAGGTCTACCCTGTTTAGCACTCTAAAAAGGTTCAGAACTTTCATCCCTTAAAAAAAGTATTGTGGAAGCTTGTTTCTATTTGTAATTAAAAAAATGCAGTGCAATAACTGTTCATATCTCTAAATAATAATGGAAAGATTCAGTGAATGCCAAGATAAGAGAGGTGAAGCATACACGTTTTCATGGCAGAACTTAAATGTTTTATTTGGTGGGGGCTTCTTGGCAGGGGAAAAAGAGAATACATTATGAGTACAGTATTTAAGTACTGTTACATTTTAAATGTTCACATTTTTTAGAGCAGCTACACTTTTTTTTTAAGAATAAAAATAAAAAATAAGTAACTTAAAATTGTCAAAAATAAACAGCTGGATATTTGTTTAAAATAACAAAATTTATTGGCACCAAGTGAGAGCCTATAAATGAACTACATTTTAAACAAGTTGACTCTATCTTTCTGGTTTTACCCTTCTATCCCCTAATTATATTTCCAATTTTGGAACACTGGTAATAAAATACTGTTTCAAATTCTGGGAAATAACCATAAGACACAAAAACTTTTTTTTTGCGATTTCTGACTCTGTTTTGAACATCCAATATGAGGAACAAATTAGGTCAGTGTTGTAATGCTGGCAACATAGCATAGGATCCCATTTTGGCTGCAGGTTAATGGTGAAAATTTGCCAAGCCATAACACTGAAAGAAAATTTATAGTTAAATAACATGTTCCTGAGAAGTCTGAAGTGTTATAGCTAAAAATGGTAACAGGGCTAATTACAAAGATTCCCAGTCTCTGTCCTTTGGATAACCCTATTTCCAGTTGTTTGTGACTTTGCCAAACTTTAATTTGTTTCTGTAAGAGGCACCTGTTTAAAGTTATCTTTGTACGTCCTCTTCATTCTGGAAGACATGTCCTGAATTATAGCTGATGCAGTGGTGATGGTACCTGTTCTATGCTCCCTGGATTTTTAACACCATTATGTACTCTGCCCAGCCTGAGAAGATCTGTTCTGGGTGAATAAGGGGGAGAGAGAGCAGTGTGTGATGAGAGCGGTGTTAGAATTCCTGGCATGTTGCTGTTGTAGACATTCAGCATCTGTGCAAGCATACATTTTGTGTGACATATTATGTATTGGTAAGGATTATATGTATTTTCCAGCACAAGTATAATAGATGCATTGGAAGAAATATAAAACCAAGTTCTTTGTTACAAGATTTTGAACCTGGTTGGCAGCAGCAATAATCACTCCAAAGAAGTAACAGTTTTTCTTTATGACTTGTTTGTTAGTTTTATCCCCTCTGCTTCATTTCAGATTTACAACAATTTACAATTAACTGGCTGGTTGCAACATGTGTCAAGGGATTTGCAGTCAAAAAGCTTGCACTAGATAATTTCCTTTTTGTTCCCTATTTACAGCGTCTCTTGAATTTGTCTTGTGATGTTTTGCTGTTTATAAGACCTAATTTATTGCAGCAGTGAATACTAGAATTGCATGACAGGCATGAAAGCAGTAGAATCTAACAGTTTTATTTATAACAAATCAAGGATGCAATAAACCATTGTAATGAATTTTGACATTGCTTATGAATTTTATGAAGTTTAAGTGAAATATTGCCCTTAGAAATAACACAGATTGTGTCAGTAAGATAGGAAGAATGCTTTTATACTTTATCCATAAGTTTTAATGAAACTGAATTTTAAAATAAATGCCTAGAAAACTTAATAATAGAAAAAAGAAAAAAATGTAGAATAGGCTGGAGGGGGAAAAAAAATAGTGTTTATTAACTGAAGGAAAGATTTAATGAACAATTACTTTTGATTTCAGTGCATTTACTTAGTTTTCACCTGTGACCTTGCCCAAGAATAGTATCAAAATTCTTCCTAGTGAAGATTTCACCTCCAAGCCAGAGGTGGAAACTAGGCACTGCTGTTTACACTGGCTGTTCCACATGTTAACACATTTCAAAACTGGAGGCAGCTTGGTCTCAGTTGGTGCATTAGTATCCCTCTAACAGGCGTATCTGTGAATAATTGAACCCCCAATTTTATTTTTATGTTACTTTTACTATAAAGATTCCAGTGTAATCAAAGAGTGACAGATCAAAACACCTTTGATTAAGTAAATAGGACTAATACCTTGAAGTTCTGAAACACAACTGCCTGCTCAATTGTGGTTTTTGGGAAACTAGGAAAAATAACAATCAAAATGTGCTCTCCCAAGTCAAGGATTCAGGCTAAAGACCAAACTTGGAACTGACGTTAACGCAATCCAGTAAGTTACCAGTATTAGCCATGTGCAAGGTACAAACAGTAGGGATGCTTAGAAGGAGAACACGTTTTGCACATTAATCTCTGTGGCCAGCACAGATTCAATAAAATTCGTAGGTATCTGACTGCCAAGCGCTTCTGACTACAAACTGCCAGGGACCTAGGTCTAGGTGAGGAACCTAAGGATGGTGTTATGTCTTAGTGCCTCAGAATGGGATGCAGGGTCAGCAAACTAGATGGGGAGGTGTTTAAAACGCCAATATGGAGGAGAAATAGCTTAGAAGCTTTACAAGCTCTGCTGATTTTAAAGGGTTCATAGCAATTAAATGCTGCAAAACTTTCTTCATCATTAATGAGCAATGAAATGCCACTTCATTCATATCAGACTCAATTATAGCAGTTTGATTTACATCTAAATGTACAAATATATATTCTGAACGAGCTATGATTTCCATACAGTAAGGGGCTATACCATCTTTAGGTGTTTGGTGCTTCTTAATGTATGCAGAATGTTTTGCTGATAACTATTTTATCCCTTTAAGCAAAGCATTTTTATCTGACATGCTTAACATCCCTTGGGACGAGGAGGAAAGCAGATACTGATCATTCATTTTATGTGTGAGTGCTCTGTAACAGGGAGCTATTATGCAGAGCGCAGGTTGCAGCTGCGGTGACATGACCACTTTAAAAAGGTTGTTTACAACTGTGCGGTCAGAAATTGAACCAATTACACTTCAAGAGCTGCTGTTCAACTTATTTACATGTATTTTCATAGCCATTTATATCTGCTTTAAATTGAGGCATATTAGCACCACTCAAGGGCTGGGAATAAACGAACAGTCATTTAATGCAGTCCAGTTGATGGACACTTGCTTGTGATCATCTGCCTGCATACCTCGTTATTTTCTGAGCGTGTTTATCAGATTCCTTTATTAGGAACTAGTGTGATGAGGCAGCAGGTGAATGCAGGTTTTTACGTTGTTGTTGTTGTGAATGTAGGCTACAGTGTCTTCCAGGCTTTCTTGTAGATGCCTATCTCTTGATAAGTCATTAACTTTAATCATTTTATCTCACCTTGCTCCATACCATTGATGAAAATAGTTTTCTTACCAGTCATTTAAGAATAAGTGTTCTCACTGATCCAGCTTCCAGCATCATCTCTTCACTCTTCCTAGCTAAAAATGGATGATTACTGAGGAAAAACAGCCTTTCAGTGATTTTTATTATTTCATACAGAAAGTTCTTTGTACTAGAAATATGTATGAAAAGACTGAGATTTGATAGGATATGAAAACAAACCTTGATACCAGTTTGTTTCAGTTGGAACAATTAAACAATCTTAGAGTTCAATCCCTGGAAGATCCTTCTCTAACTAATGTTTCAAAAAAAATTCTTTTACTTCAAACATACATTTACTGTATAAATAGTAATTTATATATACTACAAACCACAGTTCCTAATGATCTGTTGTGCCATGTTGCACTGACTATATTGTAGTATATTCAGTACACAGTAACATTTTTTTGCCAAAACACAGTTTTGACAGGTTTATAACAACTGTATATAGGTATATGACATTTATTTTGCACATTTTTTATTATCCATCTGAATTTCTTCTATGCTACATTATAATGTGAAATCTCTATTTACATACCATTTCACACTCCGTGGTTTTGTAATCTTCTGTTTTTAAATAGTTATATTACTGACAGGGGGTTCAGTCTTATTTGTCCTCTTTCAAAGAACCTCAGTAGGCAAAATCATAGAATCATAGACTGGTTTTGGTTGGAAGGGAGCTTAAAAATCATCTAGTTCCAACTCCTGTGTGCAGGCAGGAACACCTTCTGCAAGATCTTCCACAAAGCTTCATCCAGTCTGGCCTTGAACACTTCCAGGGACAAGGGTATCCACAGCTTCTCTGGGCAACCTGTGCCAGTGTCTCACCATCCTCATAGTAAAGAACTTCTTCCTAATATCTAATGTAAATCTCTCCTCTTTCAGTTTAAAGCCATCCCCCCTGTGTCCTTTCAGTCCACGCCCTTGTAAAAAGCCCCTCTCCAGCTTTCTTATAGGCCCTTTTAGGTACTGGAAGCTGCTCTAAGGTCTGCCTGGAGCCTTTTCTTTTCCAGGCTGATCAACCCCAACACTCTCAGCCTGTCTTCATAGAAGAGCTGCCTCAGCCCCTTGAGCATCTTCATTGCCCTCCTCTGGACTCACTCCAACAGGTCCACATCCCTCTTGTGTTGGGGGCCCCAGAGCTGGACACAGTACTGCAGGTGGGGTCTCACGAGAGTGAAGTAGGAGTATCCCCTCCTTCAACCTGCTGGTCACACTCCTTATGATGCAGCTCAGGATATGGTTGTCTTCTGGGCTGTGAGTGCACACTGCTGGGTCATGTTGAGCTTCTCATCAAAAAACACCTCTAAGTCCTTCTTCTCAGGGCTGCTCTGAATCCATTCTGTGTCCAGCCTGTGTATTTGTTCTTGGGATTGCCCCAACCCAGGTGTAGGACCTTGCACTTAACCTTGTCGAACTTCATGAGGTTGTCATTGGCCCACCTCTCAAACGTGTTGAGGTCCCTCTGGATGGCATCCATTCCCTTCAGCACATTGACTGTACCACACAGCTTGGTGTCATCGGGAAACTTCCTGAGGGCGCACATGTCACCATCAAAGATGTTAAACAGCACCAGTCCAAATACTGACTCCTGAGGAACACCACCCGTCACTGATCTCTACTTGTCTAAGTGTTGACCACAACTCTTTGACTGCAACCATCCGGCGAATTCCTTATTCACCAAGTGGCTCATCCATCAAATTTGTGCCTCTCCAATTTGGAGACAAGGATGTTGTGTGGGACAGTGTTGGATGCCTTGCAAAAGTCCAGGTAGATGACATCAGTTGCTCTTCCCTTACCTATGAACACCGTAGCCCCATCGTAGAAGGCCACCCAATTTGTCAGGCATGATTTGCCCTTAAGTGAAGCCATGTGGGCTGTCACCAGTCACCCCCTTACTGTCCATGTGCCTTAGCATAATTCCAGGAGGATCTGCTCCATGAACTTGCTGGTCACCTAGGTGAGACTGTCTGGCCTGTAGATATATGTGTTTCCATAAGTAAGCTGGTGAGCAGCAGCATAGCTCCATCTCTAAATGAGACATCATTTATAGACAAAGTAAATAATTTATCCTCACACATTCTGCAAAGATACTTGCAGTAATAAATAATTACTACAGTAATTATTTAAAACGGATAAGGAAATTATTTGAGCAGCTATTTCAGTTGTGCTGGGTTCTGTTTTTCCCAGTGTGCAACATCTCTGGTAATTTCATATGCAAGTTTTGATAATCAAGGAGAAAAAAACACAGGTTCTGTCAAGGCCTAGAATGTCATCGCGTTTCACCTCTTCACAGCATTTTTTCCTAAAAATCGATTATCAAATTATATTATTATAAATATGTTCAAACAGAAGTGTACTCAAGAGAGTTAGCATAACTTGTGGACAGTCGTTTTTGACGTTTACAAACTTTGGAGTTTTTCTTAACCATGGTATTGGACAATTGAACAGCAGCACTTGCGTAGTTTAAATCACTCATTTAAAGCTTGACGAAAATCTCCCTAAAGCTATCCCTCAAAGCGAAGGTTTGGGGGTGGAGAAGAACACTAAAATAGCCTTTTTAATTTAAAATTAAACTCCAGTATTTCTCAACTGACTGAAATTCATGTACTTATTTTACTTAATTACGTATAGACTACTGGTTCTTTCTGCTATGAAGCTGTAAATAGATAGCCAGAGAAAGAGCACATAGTTCCTCACATGTCTTTAAATTTGTGTTGTGATGTTGGTTACCTGCTGGTATGCCAGACCAATAAGCATCTTTTACCTAACCTTAGCTACCCAGCAGCTTCAAGGTGGTATAGCTACTTCACAGCCTCATGTGTGCTTTAAGGGTTGATACTCCCACTCGGAGTGGATTAAGACCTTTTTATATATGCCAGAGACATGTTTAGTCTGTGAGAGCAATCCCTTGGTGATCTCCCTCTGACACACAAAGGAATCAATATAAAAGGCATAGCCTTGCTGCCAGAGCCAGCCTTTCTTTTGCCTTTCAGATTAACCAGGGAAGTTAACCTGATCTGGGATTTTACAAAGACGATTAATCTGAGTGTACTACAGAGACATGGCTGTAGTTTAAATAAATACTTACAACTTGCTTAGTGAGTGTATTTGTCAGCAATTCTATAGGCTTGTTTTGCTGCTGCTTCCTCTTGCTAAGGTGTAGGTTTCTCACCAGTGGAAGATCAAAAGCAATTATTTTTGTGTAGGTGATAAAATTCATGCAGATGAATTTAAATCTTACAATATTGCTCCTGGTTTCTTAATAGCAGGTCTGTTACATGTAGCAAGAAGTTGGATATGGTGTTGCACATTAGACTGTACAAACCCCTTCATCTCAGAGGGACCACCAGACCCTCCTACACATCTGACATTTCATTTAAGAGCTGTGTGTGTGAGTACAAATTTGGCCAATCATCTCATTAGTAAAGGCTGGGTATTTGATCCAGTGAAGAGGCTGCAGCTTCATGGTCTGGAAACAAAAAGCCTTGAGTTTCTGTATAAAAGTAGGCATGAAAGTGTATCTAAAATAGTTGTGTTTCATGCAAAGAATTACTTCATAATGATGAAAAAAAAAAGATGTGCATGATGTTACGTGTTTCCATCATATACACTAGTCTTTTTTTGAGCCATCAATATGAGGAAGAAAAAGGACAATATTGGTGTTGTAAGACTGAAAGCCAGGAGATGAGAGTTACTTGGTTTGGCTCTTTCAAGGAACTGGTTTGCAGCTTAGCCAGGCTACTTTATATCTTTCACTTACTTAAGCAAAATGACACTGATTTTTGAGATTTAATTCATTTGTGAAGGTGGACTTAAATAAATAAAAAAAAATTCTTTTCATGCCTCAATTCAAATTGAAAGACAGTCTGCAAATAATACCCAGGCAATGTGTTGGGGGTTGTGGTTGCTTTTAGTTTTCTGTTTCTTTGTTTGTTTGCTTTTAAAAAGGAGAAGAGAGAAGATTTTGGTGGCAAACTTTATGTTTTGTGGGTTTTCTAATGTAGCAAAGGTCAGTGTCGCCAATTCTGAGGACGCCAAGTTATGCTCACTTAGGAAAGCGTAAAAGAAAAAGCACAAATACAGAGGAATCTTTCCTTTGTTGTGTTCTTTCAGCTTCCAGCAGTCAAAAATTGAATCTTTTCAAGGCTGTGTCTAGACCATCTTGCCTTATACCCTGTGGTAGATTTTTCTTCTCTTCCCTGAGCTTGTCAAATGCTTCTTTGAAGCTCAGTTAAATACTTGGCCTCAGAAAAACATCATGTGGCAATGAGTTTCACGGTTCAGTTATGCACTCTGTAAAAACAAAGGTAAAAACCCAGAAGTCCACTTCCTCTTGTTTGTTTTAAAGCAGCTGCTTAATGCTTTATGAGTGCCTTCATCTTCATGCATGGTTGAAAGACTGGATTATCTTACACCAGTCTTCATTCTTGCATTGCTCTGCATTTGTTTCTTTCTAAGTCCCCCATCTTTTCTTGTCCAGAAGCAGAGCTAGCTGTGATTATCCATGTGACGTACTTCTGACTCTCCTTTCCACATCTTTCTTTGTCTTCCTTAGCTTACTCCTGGTTTGGTTAATTTTTTTCTGTTGGGATGGGATGGCCAGGATGGCACAGAGAAGCCTCATCTCAGTAGTCAAGAAGCAGCACACTACTGAAATGGATCATTCTGTTATTGTATGGTTTAGCGTCAGATTTTTTTCTATCTATCTGTCATACTTCCCACTTGCACTGATTTGATGTTTTTCAAACAACATTTTTGTAAAAAATCCAGGGCATCTTCCTGAATAAGAAGTGTAGAGCTATTTACATTCAGAATTTTAGTGTTTATCAATGCTTAAGTTTAAGTATTTTCATGTGTAGTATTTTGCATTTATCAACACATTGTTTTTCTGACAGTTTTATTCTAATAGTTGAATATAATGAGATCTGTCAGCAATTCTCTGCAGGAACCTTTAGATTTCATTGCCCTGAATAACTTTAAATGAAATTTAAATGAAGTTCACAGTTCATTTTTTTGTTTATGTAATTTATAAATATGACGAACAAAACAGATTTCTGGAATCACTCAATGAGCTCTTCCCCTCAGCAAACACAAAATTATAAAACCAGCCCAACTGTTCTTAATATTCTTTCTCCTATTAAAAAAAAAAAAAAAAAAGAATTATTAATCCACAATGTGCTTTTTCTTACCCTTCAACAGCTTCTGGTGTGTCTGATGAAAGTTTTGACTTCCATCCAGAAAGATCATTCTTTAAAAATGGATGTCTCATTTGCTGTGCCATGCCATATAACATGAACCTGTTCAGAAATTGTCTGTATAAAGGATAAGGGTACATTGATCCACAGAATGGACTTCTATAAGACTAATGACAACAGCCTGAATACATTCAGTGTGTGCAAACATGAGAAGGTTTCAGTAAGTAGAGACTATAGAATAGTATATTCTCCTGATGTTTCAAAAGGTTTAAAGTATCCTAATGGCAAGGAATAATATGACAAGATTTCAGTGGCATGAGAGATTTTTAAAGGAAAACCAAGTTCAGATACCAACTTGAAAAGAAAAAATTGTTGGTTGACTATGAAAATTGCTTTCTACGAAAGAATAATAACTTTAATATATTTTTGGTTCAGCCTCAGTGATGAAGGGGTTGCAAGAACTTATGAACAATCACTGTATAAAAATCAGGAAAAGATGCAGAAGACAGATTAATAGCAATCAAATTTGTAAAATAAAAATTCCATTTTTAATTGAATAGATCTGAAGGAAATATGTGGCCAGCAATGCGATGATAATAAAAATGAGTTCAAGGAACATGAGAAATAAAAGGAATCCTAAAAAAGATATAGACTTCAATCCTTGGAGATGTTATTTGTATCAATAACATTAGTGATGCAGAAAAAAGCAGCATGTTTCCACAAATACCAGTTTTGTAGCTGGAAGAATACAGGATGGTCTACTCGTGTCTTACTGAAATGAGGCAACAGTAATGTTAATTTAAAAAAAAAGTGTTTAGAAAAAAAGTAAGAAAACTGGATAAAAGCTGAGAGCATGCTGGTCTGAGAGCTGTCTTGTGAGCAGCAGAGCTAATTAAAGCAGATTTCTAATGACTTCATGTCTTGTGTTTGGAGTCTGGGGGGTCGGGCAGGTGATGTGTTCACTGTCTGAAACTTCTATGTATTCCAGACATTCACAACTTCATTCATTTGTGGGATTTTTTTCTGGACCTTACGTGGGCATTTGCTCTTTGGTAAGGGCACTACCAGGATCTTCCTCATCCTTCTGGATGAGCACTTTTATGAAATTGGGAAGGACTGACTGTTTTAGGACTACAGGACATCTGTCTGATACAGCTGGAGTTGGCCAGTAAGTCGAAAGTTAATTGGGTTGCAAGCAGTGGAAAAGAAATCTGGCAGGTGAAAGAAAATTATGCTGTGACCAGCCTGCCTCAAGTCCTTCACTTAATAGTTGGGAAAGACTGCAACTTGCAAAACAATTGAGAAAGGAGTCTAACCACTGTTTTAATGTTTTTTATGGTTTAATAAAAATAAATTTGTCAACAAATCTGATTTCATATTCAATGAGAAAGTTTGTTGATGAAATTAATTGTATTACTGACACCTTATATTCCTGTAAAAATCTATCACTTGTATTATGTGAGAGGGCTCAAAACTTTTTAGTAAGAAAGTTTCCCTAAATAGGTGTGTCTGTAGCAATTTTCTTAAGGAGCTGGTATGTGAAAATTCTTTTTCTGTCAAACCTGTATTATGTGTCAAATTTTGAAGATGGAGATTTGTGTCTTGGTATTAGTTTATTTCATTTGAGCATATTTGTCTCTCAACACAACAGGTTCCCTTGGGGTAAGACCTATAGAGGGGCACAGGTGGTGCAGTACTTAGATCCTGGAGCAAAATCTGTAGCCATTAAGCAGGTGAGTGGTGCCTCAAAGTGCATCCCCAGCCATCAGCCCGCTTATACTAACTTGCAAAAAATGCTGAGAATTAGGCTGCGTCTTGTATCCTGCCTCCCTGCTAGGTATAGACACTTCACATTTGGAAACATCAGGATGAGAGACAAAGAGTGAAACTAGAGAAGGTTTTTAGTAAGAGGGGAATCATCCTCTGGAGCTGCCTGTAGTCCATTGACTAAAAAGAGAAGCTGTTGCTGACTTAGATTAAAACAAAAGGAAACTTTTATAGGTATATAAGATTTTTTTAAAAGGAAAGTCTATATAAAGCATGATCTTTCTGAAGAGTCATATGATGACACTAGAATATAGTGATCAATTTTGATCAGAACTGACTGGAGATGTACTGGAGAAAGCGGAGTGAGGCAGTCTCATACCCAGAACTGTATATTTAAATCCAGTTTGGAATGATGGGACAGAATCTCACTGATGAATAGAGGCAGGAGCTTGTTCAGAGGTGAAGGCTGAGAACGGATGCAGGCATCAACAAAAGTATACTTAAGAAAAAGTATCATCTCATATTTCGTATTTAAATCAGTTGAGTACGACTACCTACTTGCTTGCTATTTTCTCTCAACTGTTTGAAAATTCTGATGCATGCAGTTTTTACTCTTCTTACTAACTAAACACAGGGAAAAAATTGAACTATATCTCCTTTAGGCATGCTAGAACAGGATGTGTGTCTGTTGGACACTAATTCAACTTCAGCATAATTTTCATGGTTTCAAAACTTGTGAATGACCCAGTGAATAACAACTCAGTTACAGCAGCATTGAAAATCAGAGCTTGAGGGCCAGATTGGAGGAAGTGAGAAATTTTTGGAAGCAGACTGTGACAAGCTGGGCAGTATCTGTGGTTATTTCTGATTAAGGTACATACTTATATTTCTGTTTATAATGGATACTTACCACAGAGTTAGCCTGAGCAGGAGAGTCCAAGAAGGAACTGAAAACAGTGGAAAGCCCTTGTTTTTCAGGATTCTCCTTTTGATTATTTCTTCACATTTGTAAACTGTGTTAAAATTCAAAAGTAAGGTATTGAACAGTAGGTGACCCTGGGATGGGGGCTAAATAGTTAGACATATTATACTGTCAGTGGGAAAACTGGCAGGAAAAAATAGGCAGAAGGTGATGTTTTTCCAAGCAATGAGGGCTTGAAAAGGTCATGGAGAACTTGTGAGGGAAAAAAGAAAAAAAAATACTTTTAGAGTGACAAGTAGCAGCTCTTCATTGTTTCATTATGTAACATCTTTGTTACTTTTGAAGAAGTGAAAAAATGTTTGTTCTAAAGACACTAATTGAGTTGGTTTAATCTAGTCACAAGTCCCTAGCCTGTAGGATTTTCTTAGTACCAAACCACTAAAGTTAAAACAGACAGGGAAAAGCAATCAAGAGATGTAAAATAACAGTGTTAATAGCAGGTTCAGGAAACCTGTGCTATTATCTGAGCGGCTCAGAAAATGCCTTCAGTGTCAAAAAGGTCAATTGCACACGTAACATGGTGCTAAGTTACATGATAAACAGCTATGTCTGCCCAGTCATTATCCTTAAACTGATTGGCTAAATATCGGTGAAAGGAACTAATGCTAATTTAAACAAAGATTTTGCTCTGATTTTGATTGAGATTTCTTTTCTGCTGATAAACACATCAGAAAAGCAGATTTTGCCTTGGGTATTGGCTGGTCAACACTTTTCTGTGTATCTTGCTTTGAAAAGCACTTAATAGATTTACGTCAGTCTGTAAAACGAACTGCAGCCAGGGTAGGAGCTTGCATACCAAACTGAAAGCAGGTGCAGTTAAAGACAGAGGTGATATGAAGCTCTGAAAAATACTTGTGCGATGGGAATCCTGACAGTCTGCTTCACTACCACATCTTTGGTGTGATACAGTGGGTGATTCATGTCATGAAATGGTACAAGTCCCTGATACGCTATTGAATACCTGCATGAGAATGTGGGTTTACCATCTCCATCTGTCTCCTAAACAGTGTGAATATGTTACAGTATGTTTAGAGAGATCTCCGTTTTAATTTTTTCAATCACTCTTCGCTCAGAGCTCAATTTTTGCATGGTCAGAAATCATATTTTCTGCTGGAATGCAAAAGCCTATTTTGTTTTGTAATGCAATCATGTATTGCAGTATCACTTAAAAAAATTATTTATTCTATGTCACATTTCAAACTAAACAGCTGTCTGAGTAATATCCGTATTATTAAAATGGCATACAAACAAAATCTGAATGTATTTAATTTTCTGCCAAACCCTAGCCTGTTCTTATGTGAATTACTGTATACAGGGCCCATAGTTAAAGGCTATTTATAAAGCGTATCAGTTAAATCTTGACTTATACTTTAGCCTTTTAGTCACTCCTAAGCTAGAGGTGATTTTATATAGAATCATTTAGGTTGGAAAAGACCTTCAAGATCATCCGAGTCCCACCATTAACCTGGCACTGCCAAATCCAACACTAACCCATGTCCACGGGCACCACATCTTCACATCTTTTAAATACCTCCAGGGATAGCGACTCAACTGCAGTCCTGGGCAGCCTGTTCCAATGCTTGACAATTCATTCAGTGAAGAAATTTTTCCTGATACCTAATCTAAACTTCCCCTGGTGCAGTGATAAAGGATGAAGCAGAGCAGAGCAAGATAGTTTAAGGCCACAGGGAATAGAGTATCTACATTGAGTTTGTGGATATTCTTATATATTATTATAGTATATGTATTGTGTTTTGTATAATGATATATGTTACTATACTTATGAGGAAGTGTATTACTATAGTACAGCGTAGTCTATTGTTACGTAAAGCTAGGCTGTTAGATTTTGTCTAGCTACCCTTACACTGAGACCACCAGATTTAGTTGCACATTCTGCTCTCAGGTCATCCAGGTGCTCTGCACAAGTGCTCTGCTACTGCCTGGCACCCACGGCAAGGGAGGAAAACTACCTGAATGAGCAGCTGAGGACTTTAATTTATGAAAAAATTAATCTTCCCAACCAGTCTAATCAGAGACCAAGAATCAGGAAGGGGAGGGAGAATCACTTTTTGTTATTAAACCTGGCAGTTTTTCTTCTGTGTACAGGAGTAAAGCATTATGTGATGCACCTGAGAGGTTTCTATCTATTGTCATCAAATGACTGGTTCCTGCCTCTATGGGTGGCAAATTTCTTCTGGCTCACAGTATTTCTAGGGAAAATAGTTACAAGGGTAGGAAGAATGCATCTGCCCTGTATTGTATTGGGGTCAGAAAAGCTTTTGACTCTTCTAAGCGACTTAAGTTCATCTTCAGGCATGTATTGAGCATGATGGGAATAATCCAGGCAGTTCTGTGTCTCCAGAACTTGTGAAGAGGAAATCAATGGAGAATTTACAGATTCACAGATTCTGAAACTGTGAAGTACAGCTATTCCCTTCCAGTCCCAGACCACACAGGTGGTAGAATTTCTCTTAAAAACTGTACTAAATGTACATTTCAGAAAGGTGTCAAATCTCACTTCAAGTGTCCCAGATGATGCAGAGTTGATTATCTTTCTGTAAGCTCTGGTTACCTGATCACTCTCATTTCACTGATATCTTTTGCTTTTGTTATCAGTCACCTTTAAAATCAGTCACATTTAAAAAATACTTTTCTGTCCTTATTACTGTCATTTTATGTCAGTTTTGCTCTGAAATAGGAATTTAACCTAAATAGCCTATTGCCCAGTTCTGCCTTTTTAATATCTGTGGCATTTGGGTTATGTGGACAGCCTGCAGAATGCTCTTAAACCACTCGCTGCTTTCAGTAACATTTTTGGCTGCACACTCACATTCCCAGACAGGTATGCCAAGAACAATTCAAGTTTCAAAAAGGAGACTTTTTAAAAATAGCATTCCTGATACAGAATTACAGAAAACATGTCAAGATCAGTGTCTACCTGGACATCAACTGATTTCAGGCGGAGCCTACACTGTTAGGATAGTTTCACTGCTGACTTGCTCTATATTGAACTCAGACTGTTCTTCAAGCAATTGCAACCCAGCCTGTTTTAGCAACTTTACAGTTTTGTTTCAGTTGCATGTTACATATCTAGCAGATATCCCCGAGACAAAGTTTGTCCCATTATATATTTTTTCTTCTTATATGGTAAGAGCAGTTTAAGGAATGTTTTGTTTTCTTGTACAGATGTAACATGTGCACACCAATACTCTAAGGACCTGAATCTTCTCTTGTTAACATTGTCCTTGCAGTAAAGTACCATCTTCCTGTCTCCTCTTTCCCCACTAGACAGGGTATAAAAAAAAGGATCTTTTCTGCACTTTGTTTTGGGTATAATTACATACTCTGTGCCAGATCTGACTAGGGAGCTTCTCCTTGAGAAGCTGATTTTTGTCAAATCTCTCCCATCTGGAGATGGGGCCACATATAAGGCAAAAAAGAATGGAGAAAATAAAAATAATGGTATGGAAAAGCAAAAGGAAAACAAAGGGGAATAAAGAAAACTAAATTAATTGAAATGAATAAAAATAAAAATTTAAAAAAGTTGATGAAGAGCAGTAGGATACTGTCTGTGGTTGCAGCATCTATGAAAAATTCAGGTGCCTTAAATTTTGTTTCAGTTTTCAAGAAAAGTAGCTTTCAAATGAACTATAGCATAAATCTTTGTAATTAGTTATGAAAAATAATTCCAAGGTCTATGAGAAAACAATACTTACTTACATTGGTTATAGTGTTCATTTTAAGTGCGATGGAAGCATTTCATAGTAGGACATATGCAACAACTGGTAAACTCCACATAAAAATTACACATTGCCATTAATATATTGAGCCTCCCACATTATTTATTTCAAAGACAAATTATGATCAATTATTACAGCATGCTCACACTTTCGGTGTAATATTAGTAGCTTTAATTTCATTGAGATTGACAGACTAAGTGGGGTCCAATTTCCCATTTGAATTTTTGCTCACTGCTATTAAAAACCTATTTAAAATGTCACAATACCTGCAAAGATGTTGTGAGAAGGGAGGTGGAACACATCACCTTTTCATGCATGTTGCTTGAGAAGTAACTGGCCCTAACTGTAAAGGATTTCCTATCTTAGAGTCCTTCTTTCCAGGGCTGCTTATGCATTTTTTCTGACACTTAAATACATGCTCTATATTCAATCCTCCTTATAAGTAGAGTCTTTGGCTTTCTTCTCGCAGCAATACAGTCTCATAATTTAGAGATCTATGACTTTGATGATCCAAACCAAAATATTTTACTGTGCAAACTCATGGGATTATGATAACATCTGTCTTATGGTGAGATTAACAACCAAAAAAGTAGAAAAAAAATCTCAAAACTCTAATTCCGATGAAATCTGTTTGCCTCTGGGATGACACAGCCTTACACATCAGAGGCTTTGTCATCTAGGAGGATATGGGGGGGGTCATGTAGTTGATTGTCCAGGGTATTTATTTGCAAAAGGTTGTTCAGTTCTTGAGCACAGCATAAAGCATTCCCTGACCATAGCTTGGTCTAAGTCAAACTCAAGGAGCAGGAACTTTTGACAAAGGTTATTGGAAATGAAGTATTTGTTGACTAAGGTATGTGTTTGCAATTCTGAACACTAAAGGCCATACAGCAGAAGGAGAAGTAACTCAGAAGTTTTATGCATCCCGGTTGGAAGGTGGGGATTGTGCAAGAGAAGCCTGCTGACCTTTACTGTTGTCTTTTCAGGACATCAGCAAATAAGCAACTCTTACCATTACTCACTGTTGCCGAATTGCTTGAGAGGCTCTTCTACGCAACTTCAGGCTGGAGACATCATGGATATAAAAGTTTAAAACAAAGGTGGAAAAGAAACGCTTTTGGTGTCAAAGGAGAATGTTAGAATGAGCTTCCCCTGCAATGAATAGTTGAAAGACAAGGCAAGATGCACTCATAATTGCTCAAGGGAGGGAAGAGAAAATAGCAGGATATAGTTGCTAGAGATTCCTGGTTCAAAATGGGTCTGCAACAATTTAACTAGCATGATTCAGGAATGCTTAGGTAGATAAGTTAGTGTGGCTTTCTTCGTCAGTCTTTCAGGATTGCTCCAATTGGGACTCCTTCTCCTGGGAGTGACAGTCTGACTATAAGGTCTTTTCAGAAGTTCACTGGTTTATTTTCATATGTATTTATTCTTACCCAGGTTTTCCATAGGTGTCTTTAAATTTTTTGAAGAAAAAGACAGGATTTGAAAGGGTTCTCATACTAGGATCTAGCTGCATTTTTGGAACAGCAATTCTGATGTCTTTTGTTGAGCCTGGGGAAGATAGTAAGAAAATTGTGCAATTCCAAGTAGCATAATGCAGCTTAAAGCTACCTGATGATACATGTAATTGGTGGGAAATAATTGGAACTGGACAAGAAGGAGAATAACTAAATTATATTTTGATCTAGGATCATACCGAAGTTTTTGTTGCAGTCGATCAATGTAGAGTTCCACTGAGTACAAATTCCTCTGGTAACAACAAAGTGAGATCCTGGGGTTATGTCCCAGGGAAATACAAGACTTGCTTTCTTTTCTTGTTATCTTTGCCATGGGCTGTGTATAGCATAAAAGGATTTCCAGGTTTATGTGTGTGAATAAGGGAGAAAGGTGATCACATAATGTCCATGGACAGGTATCACAGCAGTGATAAGCAGCCCAGAAGTTGGGTTCTATTGCAGTAATTTCTTCATGCTTTGAAGAGCGCTTGTGCTTAGAGAAGCAGTCAACGTTACAAAGAACAGATCTGCAGATAGAGACAAGATCCCCTGCAAGGCCTTAGATATTTCAGGACTGATATATTTTAGTGGAAAGTTACTAATTGAATTAAAATCAGAGAAGCAATTTATTTTCTTCAAGGTTAAGTTAGAAAAGATGGAGCCTGATATTGCCATAAAATGTTGATGTTAATAAAAAGAACTCTCTTTGTCTCATTATTTTAATAGGGTTTGCTTAGGTATATTCTACTTCTGTAATATTGCTAGTTAAATTCATACATTATAAGGCCATAAATATAAATTAGTGAACAACTGAAGAGTCTCTTTCCCAATTAAAAAGCATGATTTGGAGATTATATCCTCAGGAGATTTCTGAGAGGCTGTTAATGACATTTCATTTTCATGAAGTTCATGTGACTCGTCTTGGGAACAGGCCTGTTTCCTACTTCCTCCCTTCCTCAAAATGTCACTGCAAAGAAATAGGGTACTTTGGAAGTGTAAACCCCTCCCCACATATATATCCCCCCAACTCCACAAGAGTCTATATGGGTCCTTATTTAAAAGACTTAGGTCTTTAACTGTCAGAGCCAGAAAGTGGCATACTAATGCACTCAAATTGTACCACTACACTTACCAAAGGGATGTAGGAAACGTATTCTAGATAATGATTGGCCAATACAGAACTGTGCAAACTATACAAATGTCCCAAATAAATAAACATGGTAAAAACAGTATCTCCCATCATGTACAGGGATGTTTACAATTGTCAATATTTTAAAATCATGTATCAGCAGCAGGTAATTAGTGAATCAAATAAGAGGAAACAATTGTCTTTCCAGCTAGAGTCTAACACTGATTAAATATTGAACGTTTACTCTTAATAATTTCAGTATTTTCTTTAGTGTGATAAATACACGTTGCAGTGTATTAATTTCCAGATACTTGGTGATTGTTATACCATTTTCCTGTCTGACTTTCTGTCATTATTTCATATGCTTCAGGAAGAGATGGAGTTTATACAAAAGCTTGCTTATCTTACCATCAAGTCTTTAATTTATTTTTATTTTAAATGAAGCATTTTGCTATGACGTAGTATGGGGAAAAAATTACAAGAAATGTATTTTTTACCTATTTCCTTAAAGAAATGAGGCTAATGCAGCTCTGTGTCAGAAAATTTGAAATTGAAAATTTTCAAAGAAATTGGAAGAGTACAGGCTTTAAAGATGTTGTCTATAAGCCATGTGAAAACTGGTTTCTTGGTCAAGAGGAGCCTCAAAATAATATCTTCATCAAGGAAAAGCAAAACTTTAATTTTTTGAGATAAACATTTCAGTTTTTGCATTTTAGCAAGGCTGGATTTAGTTCAGCAAAACTCCATGGGGAGCAAAGGGAACCAAGTCTTATGCTTCTTATGCATATTGGAATCTGGTGACTTAGAAAAACTTTGACAGTAAAATATTCCACCATTAGAGAAAAATCTTGGTCATTGATTTCCTTGCTCTGAGATGAAACATATTTGGAAGAATTCAGCACTACCAAATTCCTTAAAAGGCTTAATATGCTTACCTCTGAAGAGTGTGATGTTTTGAGTAGTACTTAGTGTGTTCATGGAACACTAAAACCATTTTGGTTTACTGATTTTGGACGTGCACAGGTCTGTTGAGGAAAGAAACATTGTGACTAGCCTCTGAGCCTCAAAGACCATTTAACTGCCTGTCGGCATACCAATTAAGTGGAATTATCATCCCAATTAACCATTGTCCCTTGCCAGTCAAAACTCATTTGGTTTAATTCAGGTCCCTAAGAAAAGTCCCAGTTAACCAGATTTCCTAATTATCTGTGTCCTGATTAAGTGTAGTAGTACAGCCTGCATTAATAAAGGAGCATTGTCATGTTGTTGCTTAAATAGCTTTCCAAAATTCTGGTTTACAGATAATGTTCTCAGAAAATTAATGTCTTGGTTTAGGTTTTTGTTCTAGTAGCAACAGACTTAAAACTCAGTTGGGCCACTCACGTAAGTAATTCAGCAGAACTTGTCAAGAAAGTGTGGTTTATAAACAAAGTCAACAGGGGTGTTCTGTTTAAAGGTGAAGATTTCATTCAGATTCATTAGTACTTTGGCTGGTGAAAATTGCCATTGCTTCTTATCTCAAAAGATCTTTGTGGACTCATGTGAGCTGAGATAGAGGGGCAGCTTTTTAAAGCTATTTGGACACAGAATTAGGCACAGAATGTATCCGACAAAGTGTGGTCTGTCACACAGAACACGTTCAGATTATAGTCAGCACTTAGTCATTATGCTGTTTGCTTCAAGGTATGATTTAGTTTGTTGGCAGGGGGCTTCGCTGATACTCCATGGGTCTGCGACCTGTGAATAAACATGAAGCAGAATTGCATCCCAATAAAGTGTGACCCTGGTACTTCACATCACATAAATGAAACAAGATGATAAAAGTTGTTGGAAGATGGGGGAGCACTTCAAGAAATTAAAAGCCTAAGACATCTCATTCATTTGATTAGATTATGTGGTGAGTAGAGTGTATTGCCTTTGTAATGTTATGTAGCTGAGTCTACTAATTATAGTTGTAATGACTTTCATCCAAGAATCTCAGATCTTGACTACACAGGAATATTTGTGGAAGGAGATAGAGGTGAATCAATTACAAGTGTAGAGCAAAGTTCCTGTATGGATTTCTTCTAAATTGCAGATAAAATACTGGAATACAATTCTGCATCCAGACATTTTCTGTGCCTTTTCTTGACATCTTACTTAATTTGCCTGAATTTCCTGCACTTGCTTGTCAAAAAACCCTAAGATCCATTCTGAAGCCTTGAATGACCAGTTACCCTCACTGAGTTGCTTGACATGGGCTTACAATCAAGCAAACTTGGTCTGAACAGGTGATTGTAGGCTAGTGGGGGAATTCATCACTGTCCTTGTTCTGTCAGAGGTATGACCTAAATCTGCCAGCATGTGATAAATACACATAGAGCTTTTCAGTGATACAGAGGTTGTCATGGTGACTATTTATAATTCCATGTGTCATTCATTTGTCATTCACAAAAAACAGGTTTCCAAAATAGTCTCAGGACCCACAACCACTTTGGTTCTCAGATGGGTGCAGTGGCCTCTCAGGAGGCCTCAGCTGGTGGAAATGACCTCTCCTGGATAGCCAAGGTAGTTCTGCTACTTTCAGCAACTCTTAATTGTTCTGCTTTTTGAGTGAAAAATTTTTAACATCTTCTTTTATGGCAACCTTACCATGACCAAGCTGAGTCAAGTCAGCATAAGGAGCCGCATATACAAGAATTAAGCCCCACACTAACCCAGAAAAGGCCAGTCTATCAATCCTAAAATACTAAAAATGTAGCATACAACAAGGGGCCATCACTGTGCAAAAATTATAACCAAAACATTCAGGAAGTAAGCAGGCGCACAAAAGAAAAAGAGCCTTTTTTATCTTTTCTGGATGACTTAGGTAGCTCTATTTATGTTTTAATGAGATAAAAGCAGTAGTGAAAGAGGAAAGTAAATGTCAGTGGCTTGATTGCTTTCACAGCTTTTACTGTGAGAGATATTAAAAACATTAACAATAGATACTATCGTAAGAGGTTTCTGATAACATATAATTCTCTCCAGCCAGCTGGGAATTAAAAAGCTTGAAAATGTTTCCCAAGTGAAAAATTTCTCTGTCACAATGAAATTTTCATTTTCTGTCTTTTATGCTGTGGCTTTTCTGTCAGACTCTCTTGGGATGTATTGAGTAAGGCAATATTAAAAAACTAATAATTTTCTGGAGTACTCCTTCAGCAGTATCAAATAATTTGAAAACAGCTGAACCGTACTCTTGTCACTCTCTTCAAGCTGAGATGAAATATTTTCATTCATGTTTGTTCTTGAGGTTTCCTAGCATTAAAGATTTTCTTAAATTTTTAAGTTCCTCAAACCCTGGATAACATGCAAAATCCAAACTGGAAATCAGCACACTTTGATTAAGGGTTATGGATTGTACATATATCATCCTCAGAGCTGGGGGATCAACATTCAAATGACATTTACCTTGTTATTTTTTAAGATTGATGAGGCAAAATAGGACTTACCTAATTTTCTGTTGACTGAAAGTGTTGTATAGTTACATTGATGACAATGGTAGAAGATGGGAATACCAAAACATAAAATTACCAAAGCCAGAATTCCAGGAATTAACCTGCCTGAGATTAGCCAAGTACCAATATCCTTATGGACATAGTCTCTGCAAGCAAATTGTGCAGGACAATTTAAAATGGAAATGTTTCTTTTAGCTGTATGAACATAATTTATCACTGAAAAGACAAAATAAACAAAACAACCCACTTTCACTTTTATTATGTTTTTTTGTGTTCAGGACCGCTGCAAATTTAACTACTGTTCAGGCAGGAAAAGTGTAAAAATGTGGTATTTTGCAATGTTTTGTTTCTTCTCACTTCTATATTGGTTGTTAGAGCACATCAGTGTTCAAAAGTCTTGCCTGTCTCAAGCATTCTAGCTGCTAAGTTCTGCACTAATTGCAAAAACTCATGGAAAATAGCAGGTAAGCCTGTGAAGGATAAAGCATAATGGTTGAAATGGAAACTTCCGAAGAAATGGTAGAGGAGTTCCAGTGCTCTAGAAGGAAAGCCTTGTAGAAAGTTGGAGTTTTTCCTGATTTGAATTATTTTAAATGTTTTTGTTTGAGTAATACCATCAACAGGAAAACACTCAGCATGAAAACTAGCATGCTAATTATAACTATGGGGGATTTCGGATGGAAGAGAGTAATGCAGGTAATCTGTATCCCCCGCCAATGCTGATTTGCTCTCGCAAAAACGATCTGCATGCCTTGTGAAAGGGCAATTAAAAATAGTATCTAGAAAAATCAGAATTAGAGACATTAAAATTGTTTTATTGTTTTTTATATTTTATTGGTTTTATATTTGTTTTACAGCTTGTGAAAATGATGTGAAAACACTCAGTTACTGCAGTATTTTTTGAATTTTCATGAATATCCTGAAAGAAATAAATTGGTCTGGATATCAGAAAAAGGGCTATTAGTGACAACTCCTAATTGCAGCAATCAATTATGGTCTTACCCCATTTTTAATCTGCTGATACCATGTGCCTCTGCATGTTCCTGTGAAAATAAGTTCTAGACATTCCCTACCTGTTGTGCAAAGTATTTTCTTCCACCTGTTTAAATCTCACTCCTGCTAGCTCAGTGGACTGCCCTCTGCTCCTTGGGTAGGGAGGGGTGGTCAGGGGGAGGAGAGAGGTTTGGTATATTACAATTTCTTATTCAGTTTATCCATGGTCCAACTTTTTCATGATTTTGTAAACCTCAGTCTTACCTCCATCAATATTTACTGAGTACTTTATTGAATATGTATTAATATTTGTTTTAGCAATGGTAGACTCTTGCAAAATTCTTCTGTCTACCATTTAAGACTACAGAGAACATACAGAAGTCACTCCATACTTTTTTATTTACAATGTTAAAACATTGCTGGAAGCTGTGAAATCCCTAGGGGTAACTGAGTCAAGTAAGTGAAAGAATGAACTGTAGAGGTATTCAATTCTTTGTGTAACTGTTCACTGCTAATTCTCTGCCAATTCTTAAATAAATTTTAAATCATTGAACACATTCATAGTTACTAAACTATTTAGAGAAAATTAAAAGAAATATAACTTCTCTTTTCTCAGTATAGTATGACTAATATTAACTCATGCTTGTATTCTGTAAACCTGCGATGTTTGAAGACCCAGTTGCTTGTAGAGAAGCTTTGAGTGTTGTGTTGTAGTCTGGATATACAGATAGGTAGTTCATTATTCTGCTTGCTATTTCAAGCTCAGGGAAACTGGAAATACACCCTGAATTAAGAGAAAAGGAAGCTCTAACAGGACCATGAAGTCTGGGGTATTGGTAGGATGCTCCTCCACTTTGGGCTCATTGTTGAATATAAATATATAAAAAATGCTGAAAGTGTATGCCAGAATACAGGAATTCTCTAAAGGAATTGTAATAAATTCTAACTGACAAGAATAAGAATTAGCTTTTAGCTAATGTTGCTACTTAAATACCAAGGCTAAAACACATATACAGAGAGTAGTCCTCAGCTTAGGGGATATTAAATTCTTACCTGCAGGTTGTATTAGTGCAACAGAAAGAGTGAGAGTAATTCAGCAGACTTCATACTGTCCTGCTTCATACTGTCCTGCTCATCTCCTAGTGTATGAGATGATTCATGTGCACCTGTAAGCGACAAGACGTAGTTCTGAACTCTATCAAGCAAAGTTGATCTCAGATTCCCAGAGCAATAGTTCCAACAGGGAAGCTGTTGCTTCAGCTGTAGTGTTTTCTCTTGCTGCTTTTTGGAGTTTAAAGAGAGCAACACCAGCAGGTACATTTTGTGAGACACATGGTGCTTTAAGTTTGTAGAGGGTGCGTGCTGATCATACTAGACAGAGCTTCTCAAGGCACTGCAATGAAGATAGACATGGTGTTCAGAAATCACGCTGAAGAGCTCATACCTTTTATGCTTGCATCGGTTGTGAATGGTTGCCAGAAGAAAAATCTATACTCTGGTGAACTTTGGGAAAAAAAAGTAGAGGGATCCTATGAAATTTTGTTGCCTTCAAGACCAGATAAATCTGAGCAAGAAAAAGTTCAGGAGTGTAGTTTCACCTTTAGACCTAACTCTGCCTTACTCATGCTTTGGCATCAATGGCTTCCGGTATTCAAGAATGCTGAATCAAAAAAAAGGCAGAATAGACCTTACTTGTAGAAAACTCTTGGTTTATCATCTGCAATTTATAAAGAGAAGGCAGATACTGTGATATGCAAGTGTAGGTAAGAACTCGACTATTAAATACTCCAGTTTTGCAAAGAAACTGTTTTGATCAGTATTTTGATTTTGCTTAGGCAGAATGTGGAAGATATTTCAGCAGATGGTTGTCACAAACCCCATACCTCATTCTGGAGTTAGCTTACAAATCTATCCAGCTTGGCACTAACTACACAGCCTAATTTTCCTGCATGTTTGTGCCAAAAAAAATCTGGCATGGATAATATTTTTTCTAATTACTTTCAGATTTTATTAACCAACATCAGACCTGCTTAACCTGTGGTTGCTCTATCCATAGATCTGTATGTTTCATAGTTTTACGAGTAAAAAAGCCCAAGTCAGTTAGCATACAGCAGTGACCTAAATGACTGATGGCTAGGACTATTGGGTAACTTAATTGAAATGATCAGTAAGTTTTATTCTTTTTACTGCTGTTGCCTGATGGTGAGTCTGAGTGAAATGTTTGTACCTAAATTACAAGTAAGGCTTTTGAAAGGAGAGAAGTTTAGAAGACATACTCATACGGATAAAGTCGTCATTGTTAAGATTATTTAAAGAAAACTCATTCTGATTTTCATTTTTTTAGTGGGGAAACAATTCCTTGCTGTGTATTTGTGTGAAGGGAAGAAGAGTAGTATTGTGAGCAAAAACATTTCCCCATCTCATCTGTTTGCTTAGAATATATATAGTATTGTGGTGGTTGACCCTGGCTGGATGCCAGGTGCCACCAAACCCACTCTGTCACTCCCCTCCTTAGCTGGACATGGGAAAGAAAATGCCTCAAAGTACTTGTGGGTCAAAATAAGGACAGAGAGAGATCACTGGTCAATTACCATCACAGGCAAAACAGACTTGACTTGGGGAAAATTAATTTAGTTTATTGCAATCAAATCAGAGTGGGAAATAAAAACTGTATCTTAAAACACCTTCCCCCACCCCTCCCTTCTTCCCAGGCTCACAAAATCTCTACCTCCTCCCCCTCAGCAGCAGAGGGGACAGGGAATGGGGGTTGTGGTCAGTTCATCACACATTGTCTCTGCTGCTCCTTCCTCCTCAGGGGAGGACTCCTCACACTCTTCCTCTGCTCCAGCCTGGGGTCCCTCCCATGGGAGACAGTCCTCCATGAACTTCTCCAGTGTGAGTCCTTCCCATGGGCTGCAGTTCTTCATGAACTGCTCCAGTGTGGGTCCCTGCGGAGTCACAAATCCTGCAGCAAACTAGCTTCACTATGGGCTCCTCTCTCCATGGGGCCCCAGGTCCTGCCAGGAGCCTGCTCCAGCACAGGCTTCCCGTGGGCTTTTTTTGCTGCAGGGCACAGCCTGCCTCACCATGGGCTGCACCACGGGCTGCAGGGGGATCTCTGCTCCGGCACCTGGAGCACCTCCTGCCCTCCTGCACTGACCTTGGTGTCTGCAGAGCTGGTTCTCTCATGTTCTCACTCCTCTCTCTGGCTGCTGTTGCACACGTTTTTGTGCCTACTTCTTAAACATGTTATCCCAGAGGCGCTACCACCATCGCTGATGGGCTCGGCCTTGGTCAGTGGTGAGTACATCTTGGAGCTGGCTGGCATTGGCTCTGTTGGATATGAGGGAAGCTTCTAGCAGCTTCTCACAGGAGTCACCCCTGTAGCACCCCTGCTACCAAAACCTGGCCGCACAAACCCAGTACATGTATCCTAAGAAGTATATTTTTTCCATCCTAACTCTGAAATAGATAAAAAACCCAAACCATTGTGCAAATGGAGTGGCTTCATTCAGGAAGTTGATGTCTTCACAGAAGTGAAACTAATAATGCAATCAAACTTGATTTTTCATCATTTATTGTAAAATTTATACATACATCATATATGTATAGTGACATAACTGGAACCATTGGTCTAGGATATGCCATTAAAAATGAAAACCTGACTTTGAATTTGTCTCTTCACTTCAGGTTTGTCAGTTGATCACGCATCTCTCTTTTGAATTATTCAAAATATCTGATGTAACACATTTGGATCCAAATCTCTCAAAACTTTTTTCCCCAATTGTTCAGTCTTTTAACAAATGGCAAACTCATAACTTTGTTTAAAAAGAAAACATCTTTTCTGTAGAAAAAAAGATGGCCATTTCTTTTTGAAAAAAGCTTTTGATGTCTGAGGTGTTAGGTATGCTCTTTTTCCTATTCTTGAAAGTTCGGTGTGTTCATCTTTGTGATATATGTGACACATGATGTGGGATGTGTGAGTCAGGCCATATCCTCCCAGAATTTAGCAATGTGAGAATTAGAAGAGTTTCCCAATAAAGCTCAAGTCTGGAAACACAGGTTGGCTTTAAGACCTGCTAATGGAGTAATAGAAACCAGGGAGTAAAAGTCCAAGAGAGCAAGCAGTGCTTGCTATTTTTTGCTGGATCCAGATGAAAATTTATGTGCTTTGTAAACTGATATTTTAACTGATATGATTGAATGAAGAATAGGAAAAATGAGGCCTTCACGATTTTTATCTTTTTATTCAGGTCCAGGGGAAATTAATGTGTAAATAATGTACCTGCCCTTTACACTGTTACTCACATTTGTGGAAGCTCCACTGGCTGCTCTGCAATTATGCTAATTATATCTTTGACCCAGTGTTCAATGCTTAATGCAGGTCTGATGCTTAAACTGCACTTCTGTAAGTGAGTTTCTCTATCTGCTTTCAGCCTTCTATTATTTACTTTTGTAAGTATGCTAAAAAAGAAAAAAAAAAAGGAAAAAAGCCAATGTTATAATTAGTAGAAATAATGTATTTTGCATAGTGATTTGTCCATATGCTTCAACTTCTCCGTCTTTTGTATTTTGCTTATGCAGGGGGAAACTTTTTAGTGCACTGGGAATGGTTAGGACAGATGG
>NW_009914937.1:23608-41314 GCF_000696875.1 Nestor notabilis | reverse complement strand
AAAGAGTGGAACAGTCCCATAGGGGTTCTGTGTCACATGACTGGCAATTTCTGGCATATTAAGGGGGTGCTAGTGGTGATGTTGTTTTAACTTTTTTAGTCCTGATGACTAAATATGTCCTTCATAAAGAAAAGCCAAATCAGCTCCCCATGTGGGTAAGTTCCCAGATGCCCATTGACTTGTAGTCAAGCACTGGAGAAAGGTGAGAATTCCTGCTTCTGATATACTGTGTAGCCTTATGGAAGATATTTAACATTGAGGCAGCTTGGTACCTAATTAGAAAAATGTGCATAATCATACTTAATTACTGTGCCTATTTCATAGGGGAGTTTGAAGATAAATTAGGTATAAGAGCTTGAAATATAAAAAGCTTCGTAAGTGGATAATATGATCTACTTGTTCAGTCTTTTGACCTCAACTGATAATGAAGAAGCTGCAGCTATTAAATGTGTGAGCAAGATTGGTGTTAACTAGTGATTCTGATGTAATAGGGTTTAACATATCTACATCAGAGGCTTCTCAAATTTTGAGTAAAGAATCTGTAACTTAGAAAAGGGGATTAAAATAGGGGGGAAAAGGGCAATAAGCTGAAAATTACACTTAATTCCTTTCTTTATAATAACTTAAAATTCTGATGTCAGTCTTACATAAATAATTTTCAGCAAGGACAATGACCACTGTTGACCACAGTATCTGTGACTGAGATGCTAAAATAAGCAATGCCTCCTGAAACATTGCATCATTTGTCAATATGCTGCGATATATGTACAGATACGTAGATTATTATAACCTATTGTTGCTGAAGTGCAGCAAGGATTCATTGCTGAGAAATAGTGCACATGGACAGACTAGATCAAACAAGCATAGCAAGTGATGATGATGATGATGACGATGATACAAGTGACCCACTTAGAGAAAAAAGAATGGTGGCTATGAGAAACACCAGTCAGATGGCTATGCTAAACACAGCAGACTTCTTGAAATGTCTGTAGCCCAAGGGTATAGACTTAGCTACAAGTTGACTATTGGCAGGTAGTTTATCCAGCATGTTGGGGAATAAAAGGCTGTTCTTTAGTAAACCGGAAAAAGAAGTACTGGACAGAAACTAAACATATCATCCTTATGGTGCCACTGCTTTCCCAGGTATGGATGAGTCTTGCATAGAAGAATAAAGCGAGCTTTAGGAAAAGAGCCTTTAGCGAGATTGTTAATTTAAGACTATCCTCGGGTAGGCTTATTGTTACATTACCCTTCACTTGTCCTTTCATACAAGCATGATGACTGATCTATACTAAAATACCTGGATGCCCTGTGGTGAAGTGCCCCCATCCTAGACTATAAGTGGGACTTCACTGATATCAGATGATTATGCTTTTCCGTGTCCGTTGTAGATGCCATAAGGTGGAAAAGATATTTAATTCTTTCCTTTAGCAAACTCCTCCTAATTTTCAACTGAAAAAAAATTGTGTCTCCCTGGAAAAATTGGTGAGGCTGATGGTGACGGCAAGATTGAAATAACAGGTGGAATCGGAATAACAATGAAAGCTGAATGATGTTTAAAATGATGAAAGGTCTGTAAATAGACCAGAGGAAAAAGATAGGACTGAGAAACGAGAAACACGGGCTGATCACAGGGTGAGCAGTGACTGGAAATGGAGGGGAAATTACTCCCACACAATGTATTTCACCCATGGCCTTGCGAAACCCACAGTCAGACTTGGGACAGACTGACGGGCCAGATGATGGCAATGGCAGAGATGTTTGGGGTATGAAGATAGGCTAGCAGATGCTGCTGGAGTCACCATAACACAGTGACATCCTGGTAAAGCCTGGGAATCAGCAATGCACCCTGTGGTGCCCCGAGACACCTATGGAGCCTATGTCTGCCTGTGTGTGTCTTTGCTACGGTCGGTACTTTTTTGACAGGTCTTGATTTTGTGGTGACTTTGTTCGTTATGTCTTGTTTATTTGCTTGTGATGTTTTTGTGCACCATCTGTTTCTTCCCTCTCTGCTGATAGTTCTGTTTGTAAGATCCTAAGCTGCCTTCTGTGCAAATACATATGTATACTTTTCATCTAGTATTTTAAATAGCTTGGGGGTTTGATTAGCACAGAGCTTAAGTGCCTGACTGTGTTCTGACCTTCAGACAAATGGCCGGATTTAACTCTTATTACCCTTATTGTAAATCCTAAACAACTCTACTGGATGTAATGCAGTTCCACTATATGCTGCTATAAATGGCAAGATAATTTCACTGAGATGCAGGCCACACGCCCTTTCCATCTGGCTGTAAGAAAGATGGATGCATGGCAGTTCGGGGAGAGGAAGGTGAGCTGTGAGAAATGGAAATGCAGCTACCTCCTCTCTTTTGCTACAGAGCTTTTTGTTTGAAAATTCGTGATCACTTTCAGTTGCACGTTTGTTAGCAATACCATTGCCGCCAGTCCCTTTAATGTCTTCAGTGGTGGTTTTCAGAACAAGAACCCCAAGATATCGCTGGCCTCATTTTCTTACAGATTTTAGGAGTGACACAGGGGGCTACACTTGTGTCCTCTAAGTAGTCAGAGGCTCACGATGCACACAACTTTACAAGCAACATCAGCAAGTTATTTCATGCTGCTCCATGCCTGTGTGCTACAGGCTTCTGTCATCAGAAGCGATGCGCTGTACAGAAGAGGGAAAGAACAGTGAGTCTCCACAAATTTGTGCTGAGATGAGTTTTCAGAAGAATAGGTTATTTCTAAAGATGTCAGAAATGCCAAAGGATGGCAGTGTTGGTGGGAGGGAAAGCAGAAAAAATGCCTGTATGTCAGAGATCAACAGCTGTCACAGCACATTTTGCACTGTAAGATAAACTTCTAGGTTACTTTGCTTTGTCACAGAGCTGGACGAGGGAAGCAAACTGGCCTTTGGGGGCCTGCACCTCTTGGAGTCCAGAGGTGCTTTCTCACTGACCACAGCAGCTGCAGCACCCCAGCATCAGTGCTTTTTTCTCCTTTACTAATGTTAATAAAAAATGAGATGATAGTGGTTATAACTGACAGCCTCCAGGCTTAGTGACAAGTTTAATAATAAGAATTTTGCTCTTCGTCTGATGCGTTCAGTGATTCTTTCTAATGCTCGTATTAGTTCTCAAAACAGTGACGTGACTAATGAAAAGATTTTTCAAAATATAAAATTTCTTAGCAACGTAATTTGAAAATCTTTCAAATAAACATGGATTAAATAGAATAATTCAAGTAAACAGATATTAAATATATTTGACATCAAGCAGGAACTATTCATGCACACAATCAATGAAGGAACTCATTAAACAATATTGTTACTATTCTGATTATGACTTGAGTTTATCAATGAGCAAAAGCATTTTAAACAAAAAATTAACAAAAGAAATTTCTTCTTTTTTTGTTTGTTTTTTTGTTTGACTTTTATGTGTAGGTGGGTTTAACTGGAGTTTGTGTTTAGTGATTCTAGTGCTCCATAAAAACAGGACATGTATCTTCTAATACTGTGTTCGTAATGAGGAGCAGACCTGAGCACATGTACGGCTTCCACAGGCTTTGTACTAGCTGTCAGAGATCTCTACCACATAATAAATGAGAAGCAGGAGATATTACAAAGTTATTCATTGATGATTGTAAATGCATACCCATAATTTCACACACATAGCCCCTGGATAATGTGAAAAATCAGAGCAAACAAACTGTCAGTGCAGGTGATTGCATGTGTTGTTAACACAAGGAGCAGATTACCCTGGAATCCACTCCTTCTGATTTCCATAAATCTTCTCCATCCCTCCAGATAATCCCCACCATTTTTTTCTCTCCTTACCCCTTTGACTAATCCCTAGTGGCTCCAGGCTAAATTCTTTTCCTCTGGTCATATAAGTGCAAAGCAGTAGGACATGACTCAAGGAAGAAATTCCAAGTCCTAGAAAGACAGCGGTTTCAGGATTTCCCATGGACACAACAGGAGAAGACTGAGTTAAAGGAAAACATATTGCTCTTCTTCCTCTGAATGTTCTTAACAGGATTTCTCATGAGCCTTTTGATGGGGGTAGGAAGGAAATCCTTGAACAACACACTCTTCTTCACTGACATGTCTCTGCAGCAATCAGATTACACTGTGAGCTCTATCTTTAGAGGGGGAAAAGCCTAGAAATGTTACATTTTCATTTCAAACAAGAAGTTATGACTCTGGGATTTCTTTGATGTTCCAGAAAATGATTACCAGAACTGGCACGGGCTGACTTAGTTACTAAAAGAAAGTTTAATAACTTCTGATAGGTTATTCTTCAAACTTGTATTAAAGGCATTCAGATTGATTTTTGTTAGAAGAATTCATTGAAGTCAGACATCTCTTTTCTCTGATATTTCTTTCCTCAGATTTTTCTGTTGGGGAGAAAAATAAATGTAATTTGTAATGAAAACCAATCTTCAGCCTTTACTGTAGCACTGAATAGAAGTATTCTCCTGACAAATAGCACGTGGTATTGCTTCCTAGAGAATACATAAAGAGGCAGCTTCTTGCCCTGCTGTGTCTAATACAGTGAATATTCCATCAGCCTCAGTAAAAATCAAGAAACCTGTGGTTTAGGCTGACTCTAGGTGAGTGGGCTTATTCAGGTGTTTACGTAAGCAGAGGAAGAGCATTACAATACTGCAGGACGTAAATGTGTTGCAACTTACTCATACTAATAACAATTCTTATTCTATAACATGCCATATATTGTGACAGTCTCCTGAAACAGTTTATCGTGAACCGTGTATTTTTCCAACTGATAGGACATTTCCATTGATGCAGACATTTTACTTCATTGTAACAAACCTGTTCGAGTAACAGAAAGTGATTATAGGACCTTAGTGGTGGTTTTGTATTCTTTACACAAAACCTTTGAGTGGGTGCCAAAGCACAAGAGGAATTACTTATGCAGACTCTGATGTGATAAATGCCTTTTTCTTTGCTCCAGGTTAAATTGTGCATCTAAAACATTGTTGTAAATAGCTCTGCCAAGGTAACTTTATGGCTAGTGCCCAGCAGACTTCTACATCACATGAAAGTGTTCAGTAATTTAGACTGTATTCAAATTTCAGTAATTTGGCCTTTGAAAGCCTTCACATACCTTTCCCCGTCAGGCTAATAGATTTAAAAGATCTGGATGAATGAACAATCTAGTTGTGTTAGATGGCTAGTGTGGTGTGTAGCTGACATTTTTCCTATACTGTTGTAGAATAAACTACTAATATTTGCTGTACTGAAGGAAAGAAAAAAAAACCCAAATCACTAAAACTACCGTAGGTGATTTACCACTAAATACAAGATAAATAGATCTGTTTTAAATAAGCCTGTGATACCATAAAGAAACAGACAAATATCAAAACAAAAAACAAAATTAAAAAATGAGGTGATAGATCATGTACTGGATATCTGTCATTATGTGAGGACATTCTCTGTCCTAAGGTCTGCCGTATATGCAAAGCTCTCTTGTCCAGTTCAATTCTAAATTTTCTTAGATGATCACTAGAAGACTTTGCTCTATGTATTATTTCCCTGTCTTCCTTATAGAAAGTTCATGCTCGTTAGCTAAACATCCCTATCAAGGGACATATCTCAAAGCCATTCCTGTATTTGCATATTTCTATTCTGCAAACAATTACAATTTACACTTTTAGGCAGAGACAGGCATTGCATAGTGTGGCCCACACATTGCTTTGCTAATTGATTACTTTCTTTGTGTACATCTTCAGTGAGATGTAATTTGCAGTAATAACTGCAAAACTAGAAGCAATTTTAAACAGAAACTCGTAACAGAAGTCAAGGAGTCCTAACTATGTTTCCTTCTTAGTTTTGAATTGCATAAATGTATATATCACCTGGTAGAGAATGAATTCCAACAATAAGCTCCAATCACAGCAACTTTAGATAGTGCTAATGAGAATATGCATGGAGCCATTCACCTGCTGTGGGGCAGAGCAGTGCTGGCAGGTTAGCATAGCTGGAATATACTCAGAAAGAACTGAGAAAATAAAGACTAAAATAAATCTCACAAGGAGGAATGTGTTTTATGCATATGTGTGTATACGTATAAATAAATACACAACAGATTCTGCTAGAGTCATTCTATTTGGTACAGATTGGTGATCTTTTAATACTGACCTTCAAATAACTGACGGCTGAATACGGGTAATAGGATTGCAAAAATTCCTTTAAGTTGCTAAAGTAGGTGTAATCTTACCAGCAGACAGCTAAAACAAAATGCTTTGTATGGCTTTTAAAAAGAGACTAACGATGAACTCATTAGAATTCTCTGAAAAACATGAGATAATAGAAAATTGATTCTTATTTTTCAATTTTCTTGCTAGTACCATGAGGACAAGTTCTCTAAAAGAGTACATATCTATAATAACACAAATCATCTGGAAGACATTTAATACATAAGATTATTAATATATATACATGCATACATAATCTTATATGCATACATGTGTATGTGTATGTGTATGTATATGTATATGTATACATACATACATACGTATGCATTGTGTTTGATGTTTTCCAGCTTTTAAATAGCAATGCAGTCTTGGCCTGGATGTAATATTTAATACTTTAGCCAAGCATAATTGCTAGGAAATGTCTTTATGCTAAACTGGCATCAGTCAGTACAACAGTGTAATAATATGTACTTAATCATAGGTAGAAAATGCTAAAACTGTGAATAAAATATCTTCCTTAAGCATTTCATTATCTGAAGGTTTAAGTGGACATAAAGCAATGCAGTGTAATAGCATGAAGCATCATTAGCATGTTATTATATTCAGGCTTGAGTGACATTGAAAAAGCTGAATTTGTCTGATGAAAATGCATATTATTAAATTTGATATGTTTTTAAATAATTACCATATTATCATATAGCACTTAATCTCTTATTTCATGAAATGAAGAAAAATCAGCCTGTTACAGAATGGTTCACACAAATAAAGAAAAAATAGCTCCTAGCATTGTTACAAGAGAAAAAGAAATCTCTGTGTGTGATCCAGATGGAAGCCATTGCAGTGAAGATTTCATTTTGGGTGGCAGTGTGTTTGAGATCTTTTCCTTTCACCCTGTAACCTTGATAAATCCTCAGCATGTGTGTATACTAAGAATGAAACAGTGCACCTGGGAAAAAGAAAATGTGATATTGTGAAAATTTCATTAGCTGTTTCTGTCTCAGCCTCTGTGGAGCTGGACTGTGCTAGTACTCGACCATAGATATGTATTAGTAATTTAAAATTAGGAACTGGTGAATTGGTTTGTTATTGCATCTTCTTGGTCTGTGCCAGATGAATGTGAAATACATAAACTGTAATTTTATGTCAGGCTTGGTACGTGCATTAAAATGAGAAGTACTGATAATGTGTGATGATTTATATCTCACTTCTACTTCAGAAACCTGTTTAATCACATCAGTGTCTTAAATGGATGAGCATCTTTCCATAACTTATACATCTGATGTATTAACTTTAGGTGAGTGTTGCAGTACTCTGCTATCTTAATCCAGGAAATTCATTATCCAGCATCTGTTTTAGACGGCAGTTTGCAATATCACTGGTGACAACTAGTTTCCATAGTTTCCACTGGAATAATATATTGTATTTTCCACGTCAGCATTCACTGCTGAATAACAAACAAGTCAATCATGGAGCTATACAATAACCAAAGGAGAGGAACTACAAAGTTTTGGGGATAATTAATCTACTGTATCAGATTTCAGCAGTGAAAGACAAAACCATTGTTGTTATGGGAGAAAAAAGAATTTAGCATTTCTCATAGGTTACTGTGAAAATCAGATTCTAGCACTGGATTTACTTTTGTCCTATTTATACTAGCCTAGAGGCACAGATCGTTGACTTTATACTTAGATAGCAACCTCTTTGTTGATTTTTAGACAGAAAGTGTTGCATTTTTTTTTTCTATTTTACACCCAAAAGTTGTCCTTGAAAGCAGGATTATAACCCTTAACTGCTATAGAATAGCTCCATTCCACATTAATAAAAACACAAAATATTTGGCATTACAGAGGATCAATAAACACATTTATATATTGACTGTCAGAGTAGCAATATTTGCAGTTAGAATACGTATCACTTGGGGAATGAGAAAACAAAATCCAAGTATTTTATTTACAGGAAACAGAACGCATAATCCAGTGCTGAATATTTTTATTGTCTGATTTTTAAACTTAATTGCATTCATTAAGCATGTAAGTTCACTAATGCTTTCTTAGATTTTGTATGCCATGGGACAGAATTAGTCAAGTATGCTACCACAATGCAATTAAAAGCTGTAAAAAATGAAAGGTGAAACTAAGTTCCCATTTAAAATCTTGCCTGTAACTGTAGACAGACATACTTGTCTGTGCAAATGTTTCTCCGACTGTCAGCAGAGTATACCATATACTGCTTTCAAAAAGTTCTTTTGTTCTGTAACATGACTCATCAACATTACATTTTGAAATGGCCCTTTGATATGGGAGGGAAAAAAAATCTTCAGGGAGACTTTTCCTTTCATTGTTATCATTAAGGTAACCATAAAAAAATTCTGCAGTCAGTCACAAAGTTTGATACTTCATTAACTTATGACTGTGTATAAAAACAGTTAGGAAAAGAAAACGGGTACTGTGTTGAAAAATGCAAATGCATTTTCAGATCAATGAACACTAGTTCCTTGCAAAATCTGTGTTTGTGAATACAGAATGAGTACAAATACAGGCACGCACAATTGCACATAGAACTAGTAGATTTACAACTCTGTGCAAATACCTTTTTTAGCATTTCCAATCTTTTGTGGCTGCTTTGAAAGCATGGCTGTAATGCCTGCTATCTTAACAAAATAGAACATGCAGATAAACCCTAGCTAGTGTTAGCTGGGCATGTTCTACTGTGATGATCTGCTACTTGCCTGGTAAGAAAATCTCAGACCTAAAAGAAACAGAACTACTCTGAAGATTAAATTACATCTTAAAGGAGGTGGGTGTAATGCTGTGAATAAGTATTAATTTACATTCGCAGGAGAGTGTGATGACAGCTCAACAGACCCTTTTTCAAAATTACTTCAGCCCACATTCAGGGAGTGTTTAATTCAGCACAAGAAATGAGTCATTCAGCTGCAGACTTTTGTATGGGTTACTAGTATGAATCTCAAACTTGTTTTCAAGCTGCCAAATAATTTATGACATGGGATTTCCTTTTACAGTATCAGAGTGGTTGAGGTTGGAAGCTACCTTCAGAGGTCATCTGATCAAGCAAGACCACCTAGAGCCAGTTGCCCAGGATGGAGACTCCACAACCTCTCTGAGCAACCTGTGCCCATGTTCAGTCATCTTCACAGAAAAAAATAATTTTCCATGTTCAGATTGAATTTCATGTGTTTTAGCTTGCACCCATTTCTTGTTGTCCTGTCAGAGAAGTGTCTTGTCACTGCCAAGAAGAATCTGTCTTCCTCTTCTTCATTCCCTCCCTTCAGATATTTATGCACGTTGATAAGATCCCCCTGAGCCTTCTTTTCTCCAGTCTGAACAGGCCCAACTCTCACAGCCTTATCTTATATGAAAGATGCTCCTGTCCCTTAATCCTGTGATGGATTCCAGTAACTCTAGATCTTTGCTGTACTTGGGAGCCCAGCACTGGACACAGTACTTCAGGTGTGGTCTCACCAGTGCTGAATAGACAGTAATAATCACCTCCCTTGACTTGCTGGCAATGCTCTTCCTAATGCAGCCCAAAATACCATTGCCCTAAGGGCATATTCCTGGCACCTGGTCAGTTTGTTATTCACCAGAACACTAATGTCCTTTTCGTCAAAGCTGCAGAAAACTGCTGTCAAGACAGAACCACCAGCATGTACTGGTGTCTGGGGTTATTCCTTTGAAGGGGTAGAATTTTGGACTCTTGTTTAACTTCATGGGATTACTCTGCCAATTCCTCCAGCATGTCAAGGTCACTGAATAGTGGCACTACCCTCTGGTGAATCAGCCAAACCTCTCAGTTTTGTATCAGCTGCAAACTTGCTGAAGAAGTAACTGTGTCCCATCATTCAGGTCATCAAGAGAGATTTTGAACACTACTGAACCCAGCACCAGTCCCTGGTGTACACTGCTCTTGACTGGCCCCCAGCTACATTTTGGGCCAGTGATCACAACCCCTGGCCTCAGTCACCCAGTTTTTAGTCCACCTCATTGTCCTCTAATTTGACCTGTACTTTGTCAGCTTGTCTATGGTGATGTTAAAGGAGATTGTGTTCAAGACTTATTACTGACGCCAAGGTAATCCACATCCACAGTTCTCCCCTTATCCAGCAAGCCCATCTTCTCATTGTAGAAAGCAATGACATTGCCTAAACATCATTTTCCCTTTTGTAAGTCCATGCTGATAGCTCCCAGCTTGTCCTTCATATGTTAGAAAATTCTTTCATGGGGAATTTTCACCATCACCTTCCTAGGGACTGCCCATTTTGAAAATAGGAGTGATATCTGCTGCCCTCCAGACTTCAGATTTATGGGACATGTCAAGAACTGGGAACTGCAGGAGTGTGGGCAGTTGGGTGGTGCATAGGTACTTAGCGCATCAAGAAGGAATACAATGGAAAAGGCATCTGTGTCCTTATGGTTTATTTTAGTTATGGAAATGTGTATACTTAAGGTAATAGTTTAAGTAATAAATGGAGTGTAGGTGGAAAGGACTGATCCTTTCTACAAATTTATCAGCAGGCAGTACGAGACTGATGAGCCAAGACAGCATCTGATACCCAGTGATGATATCCAGTGGACATAACACTAGTTTTATGACTTTTCATAGTCACATTTTTTTCCTCCACCTCAAACAATGACATATTCTGTTGGTTTGAAGACTTTGTCCATCCATCAAGACAGATCTTTGTTAATTGTCAAGTAAGTGTCTGTGGAAAGTAATAAATCATAGAAAAAATTACTTCTTGAATCAGGTGGTCAGTTTGTCTTGATCAAAGCACTAGCTTTTTTTCTAGAAGCCTAATGAAAATAGAGCAGATTCAAGCTGAACAGTTATGATTTCCATCTGTAGCCTTTCTTCCAAGCTTCAAGTTCTAGCTTCAAGTTGCAAGTGCTGGCCTTAAATGGCCATGGAGTGCCTTTCCATAATAATGTTTGTGTTCCCGGCCAAAACCTTATTCTTAGTTTTGACCATTGAAACTACAAGTTCATCTACTGAAGTCTTTCTAAAAAGTACTTTCTATTTACAAATAACTCATCAGTGCTTGAGAACCTGCTGTCTTGGATTTTTATTTTTTTATTTTTTTAATCTGTGGAAATTCTCTTTTCCAAATCTTCAAACATGTGGCCCTGATGGGGAAAAAAAGGATTAGTGGGACTGTTGGAGATAACCCTAGCCAGCAACTAAGTACAGCACAGCTGCTCAGTCACTCCCCACTTCACCTTCTCTCCTTTAAAACCCAGCAAATTTAGGAAATCTTAGCCACCAAAACTTGTGTGGCTTTGAATCAGGATATATTCTCTTTCCTCTGCTGAATTGCACGGATACTGTGACAACTTGCACAATAAGAACCAGAATATCCAGTAAAATACTGGGGAAAAAATAAATGAGAAAGAATGAAAGTGAGTTTTTCTAGTGCACCGCTGGAACAACCTGTAGGATTTTCTGGTTGGAAGCTCTCAAATGAATAGTTTCTCCTAACTGTGAATTATGTTAGGGGAAACAGAAAATTCAGAAATCACAAGAAGCAAAGAGACCCAATAGGATACAGAAGAGATATTCTAATCAGTCATGCTTGAGTCCTTAACCAGTCCCTGAGCTCCCCCCAGATGTTTTGGTTTAAAAAACCAAAGGGAAAAACAGCAACATTTTCAAACATGGTGTTGGCTGTATAAAACTGAATTGATGGTGCATTGCATTGCAGTCTGTAGCACATAGAACCTTTTTCCTTCATTCTGGATATTTTAAGTTGTTCTTGGGAAATGGCCCTAGAGAGGTGAAGGAAAGCTTTCTTTGCCAACAAAACCTGGAGAAATTCAAAGTGCTCCTGGTTTATGCAGTGCATTTGGCATTGTTTGGAAAGCTACTAGATAGGTTTCTGTGATGTATCTTTAATTTCTTTATATCTAGGTTTATGCTTAAATGTTTAAAAAGACATGATTGTCCTGTTTTCAACTGGGATAGAGTTACTTTTAAACCATGACACTGGTATATTTACAAATACTCTCCACAAGGCATGATCTCTGCCAGTTTAAATGAACCCAAATGAAGGCCATCAGTGAGGTGAAATTTCCACTTAAAAGAAGAAGACCTGGTGCACTCCCCAGACATTTGCAGAAATGTGGCACGTGTAAGGCTCTGCTTATATTAAGAAAGGATTGTTTAGAGGTTTCCCAGTATAGAGCAAACTGTGGGATAGGCTTGGAAAGAGAGGATGACTAATTCATTGGTCCAGTAGTAGGTATTGTAATATTTCAGAAAGATTCCTCTGTCTCTCAGCCTACTCTTGCTTCAAAACCCTTTACATAAGGATATGGATGATAGTCCTTACCAGTCTGGTAAGTGAAGTATATACTCAACAGCACAAATGACATTTGAGGGGAGCAGTTTATTACAGTGGAGTCCAAAGAACAGGTAAAACCACTTGAAAATTAAATAATTATAATTAAATTATAATATAGTCTGCCTGTAGGAGCAGACTTGAGAGCAGTTAAAATTTTCCAGTTTGTGTGCCCTGAAATCACCAAGTCGAATGATGAAAATAACTGGGTTTTTAACAGCAGTATCAGGTGTGATTATTCTCAGAATACCTGAACAAGGCTCTGGGGTGACAGCAGCAAAGCCTGGACTTCAAAGTTTCAGGTTAAGACAGTAATTTTCAACCCAAGTTGAAAGGTTTTAGGAATCTGGGAAAATCATGAAACTTTTACCCAATCCACTTAGCCAGAGTAGTGGTGAGTGTAAATAACAGAGTGGGTTAGTCAGACCTGCCCAGGAGAGCTGGAATGGAAAATTTAATCTCATAAACCCCAGGGCTGGAAGGCTTAAATTCAATAAAATAATCTACCTTTGCTGCTAAGTAGGATTAGTTGCAGTCACCAGAAGCTGAGAGTACTCAGCACCTTGAGGTGTGATGAAGTCATATATGTTTGCCTTGCTTGCTATACTGAATTTAAATGCATAATGAGACATTGGTATGTAGTACTTATCCAGATTTGCCATTAAAACAAAGAGCAGGCATTGAAAATCTAATACAATTAAATATATTTCAGTTTTAATTAAGTACATTTCAAATAATTGATCATTTGAATTATGAAAAAAAGAAATAAACTAGTCTCAGTTATTTCCATTTATAGCAGTCTTTTCTTTGACAAAACAAGTCATGAAGTTACTGTTATTTCTTTAGTTTCCGACCATATTTTCTGTGATGAGGTAAATTATTGTATTGAAAAAAATGATACTTATTTGTCCCAAACTTGACACATTTAATTAAATTTAGGCCATTTTACTTGAATGGAAACGCACAGTGCCTAGCACGGATTTCCATGCTTCTAAAATCAATAACGCAGAACTGGGTTAGTTATGGTTAAATAACAGCTTGGAACTAATGGGTTCACAATCACTTGTATTGAGTTCCAAATACTTATGCTGTAAGTCTGTGTAATATTTTTAGTTGGAAAACATGTAATGTAAGCTGGCAGCTGTTTATTCTTTTGATGTTAAGGTAGCTCACCATAGGTTCTCTAGCAACATAGAAGGCAAGTGAGGAACCAGTACTCAATGCATCATTTCAGCTGATAATTTTGTGTTCAATTCTGTTCTCAGCTGAGGCTTATTAGCACTAGCTATTATTTTTAAATAAAAATTAGTTATATTTTTATTTATATGACAAAAAATTCTGTATCTCCACAATTTGCCACCTGCTCCAGCTTTTTGTCACAGAAAAGCACTGAAATCAGTGGGATCATATTCTTAGTCAAGAATATGCAGCTGATTTCAAACCCCAGTCGTGATTCTAGAGCAAAATCAGGGGCGTGAGATTTGAGACCATCAGGGTTTGTCCTAACAGCCAGCAAGGCTCTGGGTGCCTGGTTTGGATGTGTTTGTGGGGTTTGTATGTGTGGGCAATTGTCCTCAAGTCCTGAACACACGTGGAGTCAGTGGCTCTAACATGTGGGCTCTGAATTGATGTATCACATTTGTGCTGACTGGGAAATCCGCTTGTCAAATTCAGCTTACGTGGTGCTTGGCTAACAGCTGCTGGGACCGTCTTTCCAGCTGGAATTACCAAGTCCAGTTTTAAGGTGGCACTGAGCTCAGCAAAGTCCTTCAGTACATATGAGTCATGCTCACTCATATGTTAAAATACCTCCTCATTCTGACCTTGTATTTTTAGGATTTAAAAAAGAAAAAAAAATGTTAGCCACCCTACTAATTATTAATGTTCCCTTAGGAGCTGGCCTACAATGTATGCTGCATTTTAAATACCTATACTTGGTTTTCTTCAAATTAAATAAACAATTACAGAATCTTTTTGCTTTAACTATTTAGGAAAGACTGAAGAATAAGTTCCAATATAAAAGAGCAATTAACATTTGCTGTGGAAACAATTTTATGAGCATTCCTTTCACCCAGTTCTTACATGTGCGTTATCTGCTAGAACGTAAGAAAAAGAAAGCAATAGTACATCTCTGAATTATAAAGAAAGTAACTTAACTTTTTTTGTGAATTTCTGCTCATAGGATAGAATTAAATTTGATAAGGTTTTTCTTTGATAAAGGGCCAGATTAATAGCTTCAAAGAAACCTAGACATTTTGATACAATTCAATGATGGGCATTCATAATAAGCAGGGAGGACCCCCATATATACACTTTTATACCAATATTTAAGTATTATAAAATATTAAATGTAAAAAGTTTGCAAGTGCAGTATTGTACGCATTGAAGTAGTTAAGAAACTAGGTAGAGTCACTCTTAAAATAATTTAAAAAAAATTGTATATGTCTATAATAGTATAATTAAGTTAAAAGGAAAGAAACTGAACATGTATTTTCCAAGCCCATCTTACCTCCTTCACCTCTTTTCTCCTTTCGGTGCCATGTATACTTCCTTGGAAATGATTGAATGTTACTTGTTTCTTTTATTACAGGAAATATGTCCAGATATTAGGAAGCTGGAGTTCAGTGATAAGATTATCATTGTGAAACTCTTTAAAAGTTTAGTTTAAATTCTATCATGTTGTGTTTCTCTAAAAACAAACCACTTTATAAGAAAATACACCAGTGGGTTTGCAAGTCAGAAATTAAGTTGAAGTTATATGATAATGAATCTAGTATTATCTAGGGAATATGGTAGCTAAATCTGACTTTCTTTATCCCATTTGCATCTCTCCAGTATGCCTGAGGTTTTACTTTTCAAGATACAGTTTGGTCCTGTATCCAGTGCATATCATCAAGATTACCTAATGCAGGAATATACCGTATTTGGAGCAACACTTAAGTGTATGTAGAAGCTGGGATTAATTACAGAAACTCATATGCTAAATGGAATATATTGATATAAACCCATCTTTTTAAAAGCTGGTTTTCCACTTCTGGGTACTGTTTATAGATAGATTTTTAATTGTTTTATCGCATCATTCCACATGACAACCTACATCTCTCCGTCTATTACACTGCCAGTCCTTGGGTTATTAGTTGTGCTTGGTCATAGAATCATACAATCGTAGAATGGTTTGGGTTGGAAGGCACCTTAAAGATTATCTAGTTCCAACCCCACTGCCACGGGCAGGGACACCTTCCAACTAGACCAGGTTGCTCAAAACCCCATCCAACCCAGCCTTGAACACTTCAGGGATGGGGCAGCCACAACTTCTTGGAGCAACCTGTGTCAGTGTCTTACCACAGTAAAGAATTTCTTCCTAATATCTAATCTAAATCTATCCTTTTTCAGCTTAAAGCCATCCCTCCTTGTCCTATAAGACACTTCATAAGAGCATTACTTGCTCTTATAAAAAGTCCCTCTCCGGCTTTCTTCTAGGCCCCCTTTAGGTCTGGATCTTCAGTTGTTCAGATTTTCTCCATGAGGGTTCTTCAGCTGTGGAACTTACTTCAGTTTTTCCCTTGAGCCTTGGTAGTTTGCATTTGATCTAAAGCTACTCCTTTTGTTCAGCCAGCTGGGGAGGGATGAGTTAGATGCACCAGCCATGAAGCAACATAAGAATCTGACTGATTTGGACAGGCAGAACTTTTTTCTACCTGGCAATAAGCAGGAATCAGGTAATATTCTGTTAAAAAAAAAAAAAAAAAGCAGTGGTAATAGTGTTAACGTACCCGAAACCTTCTTTAATGTTTACTGCAGAGCAGAAAAGGAGACGTTATGAATACTGATGCCATATGTCCTGGTGGATAATCTTATTTACAAGGGTTTATGCAATAAAAAAAAAAATATATTCAAATTTAATAAGAAATGAAGAACTGATAATATTTTTATCATGTTAAGTATTAAATTGTTGAGCTTGAAGCTCTGACAATCTTTTCACTGCATTGATTATAGCACTTGCTCATTTTATACACTTTATTTCTAATCTTTCGTACACTGTGTACTTTAAAAAGAGTGGGAGACACTTTGGAATGAGTGTATCTCTAGTTGGTACGTGGTCTAAGATTTATTTTTAAATTATTTTCTACCTCTCCTTACTGCTTCTCATTTCTTTAATCACATTTCATTTTGTCTCAATTTTACTCTGAAAATACAAAACCTACACCTTATACCTGATGCATACCTGCCTAATGGAATTATTAAATCAACTTTTTTAAACTTGCATCCTTGCGAAAGTAGTTCTTGATAATTTATTGAGCTGGCCATTCATTTAGTTTTTCTAATACATGATTTTAACTTTTATTATTTGATATGTTTCTTCCCTTTATTTCCACTTTTTTTTTGTTTACTTATTTCTATATTTGCACTCTTGTCACCTGAAGTTTGGTGTAAACTTCAGAAAATTGAATCCTGATTATTCTAATATTTTTAGTTTCTGTGACAGTTCAGATGGTGACTGAGATTTAACGGTAGCTTTGTTTCACTCTTTTCCTCATGTTTATTGAATTTAGTGTGAAGGAGGGGCTCCTCTCATACCTGCTTGTTCTCCTGTGATTGTCCTCTCTATCGTTACACTGGCTATCCATAAATCTCTCAGTACTGAAACTAATTTAAATTATAGCATTTCAAACCAAGCAGATTTAAAATATCTTTCATTCCAGCAGTGAAAATCGCTCTTGTATTTTTACAGTGCTATTACTTCCCAGCATGTTTTGTTTTATTTTTTCCTTGCTATGCAAAAAAGTCTTGGCTCTGGGGAGGATGTGCAGTGTTGTTTAGTTTAAGTTAGTCCAATTTCTGTGTAGAAGGAGTGCACAAGAAATAACGATACTGTGTTTTCTGCCTTGACCTCTGACTAGGGAGAATGCTGAGGCACTGCTGCCTCTCCAAAGCCAAGCCCTGATGGCAGCCTGAGGTTTCTGGAAGGAGCTGCTGTGCCTGCTGCTATGACTGACAAAGCAGGGAAGTTCTTCATCCTTTTTCTTGCTGTCAGTCCAGCTTTGCCCCAGTCTGCACCACCAGTTTCTCTGCCAAGCAGCTGTGCCATGCAGAGATGCTGGTGCTGCTGGTGCTGGTGCTGGTGCCGGTGCTGGGGC